>NW_020897809.1:11686276-11850681 GCF_003984885.1 Neopelma chrysocephalum
GAAATATCATATTTATGTCATTGCTTACCTATGAAATATCATATTTAAATTTGTTTCTAAGGAAACTCACATTGCATCCTCCCAAAAATGAAGTTATTTTAAAGTTAGTACAGTTATGATACACTAAACATAAATATATCTATGCCAAAGCAAAAAGAAGTACTTGTATTTCATTTTGAAAGTCACTGATCTGGTTAAGACATTGGTATTTTGACCACTAGGTTTAATTTTGAAAGGATTTGAGCAGCTTTACTGTCCAGCAGCCACGAGTAATTCTGTGCTTGAATACTTTTTACAGAAGTACATGAAGCAGAGCACCACTGCAACCCACAAAGCACAGGTCATTACTCTCACTAGCTTTATTACATGGGCAAATTCATGCAGGTTAAACAAACTGTACATTTCTCTCAACCCATCTGACTTCTTTTGCTCTCTCTCTATATATACACACATATAATTTTTTCTCTGAAACATTTCAGTTTTCCTAAGCAACACAACAAATTGTTTTGATCTTCTTATGAACAAAAAACAAATGGATTAGGGATTCTCCTGGTGCCCAACAGCATACATGCAACAGAAACTTTTGAACACTTCTGCATCCCTTCAACAACCTCTTTCAATAAGAATTCACCTTTTGCTTCAGCCACATTGCTTAAAGAAAAATCTGTTCCACACTGCAAGCATTACAGCTCATACAACAAGAAGAACTGCAAATATCAGGAGAAGGTTGACTTGACTTGGCTGATAAAAAGAACTAACCTGGAAGCATTAAAGGCACACATGCAAACAGTACACAAAACTATTAACTCATTTATTTGGGATCATGTTTAGTTCCCTTGGTAAAGAGAATAAAACGTGAGAGAGAACTGCAGGTGTTCAAGGGGAAGCCAGAAAGAGATGCCTGACAGGTTTCAGTTCAGTTCTTCTATCAGCTATTCCAGGAACTTATTAATGTCAAAGGAGTTATGCCTGCATAAGCTAGAGGAGAGTCAAAGCACCAGTGTAAGCTGCCTGCAATAAAGACAGCAGCCTGCTGTGGTTGTCAGCACCAGGAAATCATATATCTCGGGATGGTGTCTTCTACAAATTTTTCCTTGTAATTCCTCACAATGGATTTTCTCCTCTTCTGCATTTTACAGCTTAAAACTGTATAAAGCTTGCCAACTCTACCTTGGTTTTTCCTTCCTGGTAAATCATTAGAAATGACTGAAATAGTTCTGTGCAAATAAACTCACGGCCAACCCTTCAGCTCCCTTCAAATGCCATTCTGAGGATTATGTGCCCTGAAAATGCAAATTGTACCCAACGCCTTCCTCTTCCAAGTCCTTCACCTAACCAAAGCAGAAGGCTTGATATTAAGCAAATTCCTGATTTCTCAATGGCTTTGCAATTAAATATCACAGGAAACATTTTTTTTGCAGTTTGACTTCAAATATGGTATGTGTCACATACTGTGGGGGAACTGAAAAGAGAAAAGATGAAAACAGCACAGCTTGTCATCACTTCCATAATTTCATTGAGAAAATATTTCAGAAATATAAAACTGAATGGATGGCATTTTAGGAAGACAAGGTTCTTTTTATTCTGTTTAGGTGGAGCAGAGAGTGGCAAGAAAAACTAATGGATAAACTTTGTAACTACACTGAGGCTTGTCAGGGGTTTGAGTGTGCCCTTCAGCCTGCTGCTTTCTGGAAAGCTCCAGGCTGCCAAGTGAGTGATTTCTATTCTTATGGACCCTTCTGGGCCCACAGAATCTCCTTATACTGGTAGGGTTCAAATGTCGTGTTCCCCTTGCCAATACAGGATATAATGGTCCACAACTCAGAAAAAAAATAATTCTTGCTGTTTAAGTACACAGTGACCACAGAAGTATATAACAGAAGATGTGAGAGAGGTACAACTACATGATGGTGAGGACAAATAATCTTTAAATAGGACACTTTTTTCCTAACTACTTTTTCCTTCTCCTTTTCCCTTTTTTTCTTTTTTTTGGAGAGGGGTGGACTAAAAGAGACTGGATATTTTTCAAATACCCCACATACAAGTTATCCCACGTTTAACTTTATTGTGCCTTTCTTTTCTTTGCCCAACCCTCCTGCCTGCTTAGATGAGTTCAATGAACTATCAGTTACCTTCCAACATCATCCCTGCAGTATCAAGCACCCTGAGCCTGATATGATACCAGTAGCAATATCCACAATACAAACAAACAGATATGTGCAAGCTACATGCACACAGTTACATCCTTTTCTTCTTCTTCTTAAGGATAGAAACTTATTTTGGGCACAGATTTGTATCTGTTCTAACTTCTCAAAAAAAAAAAAAATCAGACATTTCAGAAACAAGAAGGATCTTGGGAAACCCAAGTAAACACTGCTGTACATCCTCATGTGACTGTGCACAAGCAGTTTAATGGTTCCATTAGAGGCCAGTACCAGACCCCACAGCCTGTTTGCTTTGCTGTACAGAACCTAAAATACCCACAAAGAGCAAATGCCAAGAGTTACTGTTATTACCATATGTAAAGTGCAGAACAAAATTATTTCCCATCAGTTTTGCTATGAAGAGAGCACGATTCTAGGATTACAGCTTTCGTGCCGAATGGCATCTCTGAAATTAAAAGCAATTTAAAGGAGAACCATCTAATAAAACAATGACAAGAAAGCAAAAATGCCTGCTGTAGCAACACAAAACAGCAGACCATACAAACTGGCTGAGGCATAAAGGCAGAATGTATCCCAGCCAATGTTAGAGAACATGGTTAAAATGGCTGAAAAGCTTGTATCTTCTTCATTGTAACATATTCGAGATCTGAGAACATCTTGAGTTCCTTATTAGCTGCAGTAAAAATGCCTTTAGTAAAAGGACACAGAAAATTACTAACATGAGTTTGAAACTTTTTTCCCAGTTGTAGGATTCAAGTCACATCTGTTACTTCCACGATCAAAAAAACTCATAACACTGCTATGTTTTTAAATATATATACACGTGCATCTGAAAATATACTGTGGCTATAACCTGTTAGGAAGTCCTGCCTGTAATATACATTGTGGACATTAATGCAATGTATTCTTACATGCAGGGCAGGGAAGCACTCATCACTCTATACATGAAAAATTTTGATTCAGGACATGTGGAATGCATGCAGACAGAAGAGGAGGAGAAAACAGATCACTGGAGGTCACTCAATTGCTCAACCCAAGTGCTTTTACACTCGTGGCCTTGGAAGAGCCATTGCAGTGAGCAGCAGGGCCAGCAGTGGTCACAGAGAGCACTCAGTGACTGCTGAGGGTACAGATCAGTTCTAAAACATTTTGTTCCATTTAGATCCCATCCTCTCAGTGTGGTTTTTATCACACAGCACTATAATGATTCATTATGCTAAAAATTATTTCAAGACCAAAGACTAGAACTGTGCATTGAAATGCACAGGGCGACCATGAAAATCCCAAAATCTGTCAACAAATGAAGCTCATTTGGAAGAAATTGAATACAAAGGGCAGCTATGAAACCACTCAGTGTAGAGCAGCAGGGATTTGGTGCTGTGGCACGAACTTGAAAGTAACTGTCAATTTGGGATTTCACGTGTGCACTGAGTCCTGGGGGGCATCAGGCAACGCAACACCAGCTGGAAAGGGAGGGGATTGTTCGGCTCTGCTCTGCACCGGTGCAGCCTCACCCTGAGATCTGGGGGGCAGTTTTGAGCACCACACTATAAAAAAAGACATTAAGCTATTAGAGAGCATCCAAAGGAGGGCCATGAGGATGGTGAAGGGTCTGTAGGGGCTGTATGAGGAGCGGCTGAGGTCACTTGGTCTGCTCAGCCTGGAAAAGAGGAGACTGAGGGAAGACGTCACTGTGGACTTCAACATCCTCACAAGGGGAATTGAAGGGGCAAGAGTTGATCTCTTCCCTCTCATGATCAGTGATAGGGCCCAAGGAAATGACATGAAGCTGAGTCAGGGAAGGTTTAGGTTGCATATCAGGAAAAGGTTTTTCACCCAGAGGGTGGTTGGGCATTGGAACAGGCTCCCCAGAGCAGTGGACACAGCACCAAGTCCAAGTTCAAGAAGCATTTGGACAACGCTCTTGGGCACATGGTGGGATTCTTGAAGTGTCCTGTGCAGGGCCAAGAGTTGGACTTGATGATCTTGATGGGTTCCTTCCAACTCAGCATATGATTGAAAGCCAAACAAACCTGGGGATCTCAAGGCCAAACAGAGCTGTCGCCCTGGGATGGGAATCCAACCCCACCACACTGTTACCAGGTTTAGCCTGCAGCTAACTAGGAAAATGTTCAGAGAGGCACAAGGCACACTGTGTCTCTTAAGGGCAGGGAATCAATTCAGGTACAGATTATGCTTTCTTTTTTTCACACAACCCCAGGCTTTCCTTGGCTAGATGGGTAACTAAATAAAAGTGACCAGTGGCAAAGTAAAAAACTAGGAAATTCATCTAAGTAGGTCACACTAAAATAGTCCCCAAAAAGGCATCAAAATTGTAATTTTCCTGCTCTACATGACTGGGCAGGCATTACTTTCCATCTGCCTCAATGGTAAGAGGGGATATGGCACCATACAGAAAATACAGCCAGAGACATTCATTTCTATTGCAAAATCAGTATTTCTGCCCATTTATCTTTCTTACCACACAGATGAGAAGTTCTGAGTGGTTCAGCTGCCTGCTTTGGTCACCCAAAAACTTGTAATAGTTATCAAGAAGTCATATTTAATACACTGGCATTGCTACACTGTTGTTAACCCAAGTGCTTGTATAACTCCATGTTATCTGAACACAAGCGAGAAGAAATGCATGGCATTTTTAAAGAAAAGCCATCCGTTCCCTCTCCTTTACTAAAACAAATTTGGTCAGTTCTCAAAGTATCAACAGGCCAAGATAGATCCAAACTCTTTGAAGATATTGATTCACAGTTCAACTGCCTCAAGGACTTTTTTTACTTGTAACAACCTTCAATAAAATGAGCACCAATTTTTTTCTGTAATGCAAACTGTCAACTTCTGGAGGGCAAATGCTCGGTTTCCCACATTTCTTTCACGTTATTGTAGGCAAGGGGCTTTGTCCTGCTGAAGCACGGCTGGGAGTGATTTGGTTGTCAGTCCAATTCACTACTGGTTGCAAGAGAAGAACCACTGTTTTTCCAAAACCTTTTTTACCTTGTCCAAAAGCCAAGAGGTAAAAAATGCTTTATGTTTTCTGGGTAAGCAGGTTAAAGACAGAGAGTAAAAGTTTTACTGCAATGGCATCCATTTACACAAGCAAAAGCACCACAGTTTGAATCTGGGCTGCCACTGTACATGCACTGCTATTCTATTTAATATTCTTTTCATGGCACTTCTAAGTACATTTGATCTCTTTGATAGCTTCTTGGCAATACTTTTTCATTAGAGTCATTATCTAAAAATCTTTTAATTTTCATTTTAATACACATAAACTCATTGCAAAGCTGACTTAAATACTGCTAAAGCCACTTGGAATAAGGAACTCAAATGTGCTAAATTCTGCAAATTCTACCTGCTGAATACAACTTTTTGAACTGCAGATTGGATGAAATAAAGATGATGAGGAGTACATCAGTATTCTTGGTCAGTAATGGAAAGCTACTTTTCCCTTTCCCTAGTAAAGATTTCACCTTAAACAAGTCATCAGCGATCTTCAGTCTGCATTTAATAATTAGTCTTGTTTAGATATTCATTTCACAAAAGAATCACAAGCTGTGAATAAACAGAATAATCTTCCAAGCTGAATTTATTGGCATTGTTTTGTTCAATGGTGACTTTTGTGGATCTCAAATCCAGAGTTTTCATCACATACCCATTACATGATGAAAATTTGTAAAAGAAGAAAATCGTGGTATATCCTAGAAAATGCAAAGGCTTTAATGTGACAGATGCATTATCCAGAAGATCTACTTCTGAAAGATTTGCTCTTCTGCAACCTGAAAAAAGGCAAAGAAACCAAGTTCCTGGGAAACTAAGATTAGAGTCACATCTAAGTCATTGGACTAACTGTGATATGACTCACTTTAAATTGTTTCCACTTATCTACACCCTTGGGTTTTGCTATGAGACACACATTTTTTTGATATTTGGTACCGATTGTCAATTCAAATTAGACTAAACCATAACAGCAAAGTCTGTGAGACCCTTGCTAGGAAGACTTTGAAAAAAACTATTACTTGATATACTTGAAAAATAAATAATATTCTGCTGCTTTGGAGAAAGCCAGGATGGGAAGAGCAGAGCTGTCATCTGCTACAACAGAGATAAATTAACACGGTTCTGCCAGAGAGCCCAATATAGGATATTGTATTATGTACAGACTCAGGATGTCTTAATAGCTTCTTGGTCTCATAGAAGCTTATAGCTCAGCCCAAATTCCACACACATAATTCTTCATCCTACATAACGAGGTGATTGTTGCATCATTGACAAATGCAGAGTAAAAAATTCAGGCTTTGGCTATGAAATATGCTAACCAAGAATCAAAAATGATTAAACCCAAGCAACATGAGAGAACTGATTTACTTTGCATTCATGAAATGTTAAGCCATTTACATAGCAAGTGCAGAAACATCTCCAACAACTACACTAATGTCTTGCCTTAAAAAATTCCCCTACCCAGATGCTCTCATGTGAAAAGAATCAAGGCTGGAGTCTAAGTACTGGTCGAGGGGAAAAGGTGAAGTGCATGGAGGAGAAAATAAGACCAGACATCACACAACATTTAGTTGTAGTTTAACTGACAAAAACCATTGTTGTTGCCTAGTGATCTATGGGTAATTTCTGTTTACTAAATAAACTCAAGACTTACAGAAACTTCTCTGTCAATTTAATGATTTTTGCTGTTGTGAAGAACTAGAGTTTAATGTTAGAGAATACTCAATCTGACTCTGCTGCCGGTAGATTTTTAAAGTTACATAGAAAAAATAAATAACACTAATATTCTTCAAAGTGTGACATGAAATCTTCCTTTCAGCAAAAGCTGCTATGTCATTCTGGGACACCCTCTGCAACAAAGCAACCCTATACACTGCCTGAAAAGCACCAAAAAGTTAATTTAGCAGCTGTACCTGTGACTCCAGCTGTGCCCAAACTTACAGCACAGCAGTGCCCAGGGATGCTCCTGTGCCCTGGGGCACAACTGTCTATACTATTAAGCTGTTAGAAGGGTCCCCAGCACAATTTTGGCCTGTGCCAACTATAATTTTCCCATGCAATCCCAGGCACAGTTTGAGAGTTGGCACCGTTTCGAGTCCTATGGGAATGTTTTGTAGGTTAAGAGACTTTTAATGGTATGGATGTGGGTCACTCTGTGCCAGCTGGCCTCAGTGCCCAAAACCTTCACAGGCACAGTTACAAGCACAGAGGTAACCTCTAATAAAATATTAATTGCAAAGCAAACATTGTTGGGGGGGGGAAGGGGCCCTTTTTTTCCCCACAGAAGGGGAGACGTTTCACAACGCTGAAAGTTAGTAAGTTTTCTTTTTAAATAAATTCAGAGTTTGTTCAATGACAGCAATTTCCAGTATTTACCTCTTGGAATGTCCTAGAAACTCAAGCTAAATAAACAAAAGCTTGTATCATTGCAAGTGCTCTGATAAATAGCTGCTGAAAATTTCAATGCTTCTGATTCTGAGAGCTTACAGCAGCAAAGGCGTTTATATTCTGAAGCTACATTTGTAAATTGTTCAAGCATCATACCATGACAACAATCTTATAGGATAAAATAATCTTTAATAACAGGGAGAGTAAGTCTATATTCATGCTTCTTGCTTCTAACAAGCATCAAAGCTGACTGCCCCTGTGACTCAATAGCAGTCTCTAAGTACTAGATTTAGAGCCATAATGCTGCAAACCCTCACATACGCGAGCGACTTGGCACAGACAAGCTGCCTCACTTAACTG
The DNA here is from genome assembly GCF_003984885.1 of Neopelma chrysocephalum. NCBI lineage: Eukaryota > Metazoa > Chordata > Aves > Passeriformes > Pipridae > Neopelma > Neopelma chrysocephalum. The sequence continues at coordinate 11,694,202 of NW_020897809.1, forward strand.
CTTCTTATTCTCCTCCTGCATCCCAGTCCTTCATGATACACTTTATGGACATATCTTACATCTTAATAGACCTTATTATTGTCAGTAGCACTCCCTGCAGAAATCTGCCCAGGAGCAATTTTTGCAGGATCACAGCACATTCGGCCACATTAAACAGAGTAAAACTACTCTAGACAGAAAGAGTTTCCAGATCCTGCGTCCTCCACATGGACTGCACTACAGCTCAGGAGAATAACGAAGGAATACCTCAGGGCATGCAGAAACAACACAGACTGTGTGTGTGCAGACAGACAAACACCTCAAGGATGGTAAAAGTCTTTAGGCTCAGTCAGTGGTTGTAGAGGAGGGACATGATGTGCACTAAATCACTTGTTGGCGGCTTTGGAGGAACCCAAATCCCTAGCAAACATCCTGTCCTCTTGGCAGAACCCTCCTCCAGGACACAGCCCAAACACAAAACTGGGTTTAACCTTGCCTGAAACAGGTTCTAAGTTTCTTTCCCTCAGCTCAGTTTCCGAACCTGGAATCTAAGCTGCTGCAGAGCTTTCAGTGGCGCTGTTGCTGCTGGAGAACAGAAACATCTCCTTACAATAGAGACAGCTACAGAAAAATCAAATGGTTTTTTTGCAGCCTACCCATGAAAAGAATTGAACCACAGCAACAAAGAGAAGAACTTATTACCATGGTTATTGCTGCTATTTCTAGACAACGTGAATGGGCTTTTTAGGCTTTCATGAGAGGATTTACAGACTCTGGGGCAAGCACACTGTTAGTAATTGCAGTTGCATTCTGCCACTTGAGTATTTTTGGCAATTGAACTGTCAGAAACCATTTGATAGAAAAATGTCTCCACATCATTAGTGCCAGCAAGGAGGATATTACGTGCCAAAGTATGAAGTGAAAAGTACTTCTGCTTTTACAAGTGAATCTTCTGCAGCTCACGGATTTCAAACCCCAACCCCCTTCCTGGCCCTTTACAGGACTAAACTTTGAGGCTGTCACATGTGCTACCAGCGCCTTCAAAGGGCTTTTTGGTTTTATACAGCAAAATACGAGTGTTCTTTATTCAAATCCAATTGCCTGCCTCTCACCAAAAAAGCACAATACTTCTTATATACCACAGCCTTTCTCAGCAGATCACTGCAGTCTCTGTTCTCTCTTGTTTAGATCTCTTCTATCTCTAATAAAACATTTTAGTTTTCAGAGCTGTGGCTCTCAGCAAAGCCAATAAGAGCCGCAGAATGTTCAACATGTTTGAAAATTGGATTACTAAAAAAAGAGGCTCTGGAAACAGACTGGAAAATTCTGGGCTGCAAAATTAGAAACTAAGTAAAATCAGATGAATTTCATAGTCTTCCAGGATTCTCTTCGGATCTCAGTGTTTGTCCTTTTTCTTATGATCCTTATTAAAACCAATTACTTACTATTTCTTTTTTAATTTAAAACACAATAATTCCAACTGTCTGAAGTTTCCTCAGCTTGAACATTCAAGATGTTCCTCAGCATTTAGGTACCAGCTCTTTTCAATTTAGAAGCTTCTAATTACATTGGAACCATAAGCACATTTGTCAAGATTTATGAATCAACAGATCTCCACTCTGAGTAGCAGGTTCTAACCACAAAGAAACTGCCCATCTTCATTTGATGTACTGTTTGTTCAGCCCTTTCACCTCAGTTTTGCTTAGTTTCTCATTTGCTGTACAGCTTGTGGACCAACAGCAATTTCCTTTTAATGAGTGCGTGCATTCAGCAGTGAATTGTAGGAGTTGTAATCAACCAGAAAAGCATCCATTTCTACGTTTATTCCTGTAAGGCTGCAGATGGGAAAAATAGGTGTTTCAGTGGGTTGTTTCTGCTACCAACTACTCATAGTTTGTCTACTGAAAAATCAATAAAATTAAATTAACAATGCATTAAAATAAAATAAACAAAACCTTTTAATAAGACAGAAAATACAATGGCTGGGTTTGCATCTGCACACTCCAGGAACTTGGGAAAGCAAGGGATACTAACATAAAATGAAAAGATACACAAGGTTTAAATGCTTCCAAGAAAGGAGATTTTGGCACTGGTGATTATACCTGCCACTGAATTGCACATTACAGCTTCCATCCATTTTCTTCTGACAGTGATTGAACACAAGGTCTGTGGCCAAGGAACTTCAGCGGTTCATTTAAGTTTATTTTAAATCTGAAAAATTTTAAACTGTTTTTATTGATCACTGAGGACAATACACAGTTCTCCCAAAGGAAAGATGCTGTCTTGTTGCCAGTGGGATGAACTTTTCTACTGTTTTGCCTTACCAGAGGTTAATTTTGGCTACAGGAACTAGACAAATGAACCGGGACATCTAGATTTGATAGTCAGTTCTGCCTCAGACTTCTTGTATACACTTAATCTCCTTCAGCTTTAGTAAAATAGAGATAATACTATTTCCTCCTGATCCTGCCTGTCTGAGCTGGTCAGCTCTCTGAGGCAGATCCACTCACTGCTGATGCCCTCCTGCCTAAAATGAAGGTCTATTTGCTTGAGAGCTCTGCCCCACTATCTCTTCCAGACTTTCAACATAAACGATTTCACTTGCAAACTCCGAGGTCAGGAATGCTGTTGATTTCCCTGGCTGGTTGTGTGGTTGGAGGGGAGTGTGGCACCTCACTGAAAATACAAAGCCTCCTGAGAAATTCAAGTGATATAAAATATATAAATAAGCTACAAAGTTGGTTAAACATTTCAGGGTGTATACCAAAAACATGCAACACTGAGACATACAATTCACATGTACATGGAAGCAATTAAGTTTGGGTTCTGGAAAACCAAAAGGATAAATTCAAATGCACACTGCTAACCGCAAACTGCACCAAGATTATATTTTAAGCAGCAGTGGATTGAATCAAAATACATAATTCACAGTTTCTTCCTAATCCATTTCAAAGTGAAATATTAATCAACAGAAATATTTCATTCCACCATTTATTTCTGTTTCTCAGGATAAAAAAAGTATGCTTTATACCTCTCTCCTTTATTACTTTGCAGAGCTGTAAGGCTCAGCAGCGCTCATTGCCAGCTTACAGACTTTGCCTAGGCCTGTGCTAAGCACCTTCAAAACCAGACTGTAAATCACCCTGAGTCTGAATGTGGAATAGAAATGAATTTGCCTATAAAAGCAGAGTATCTGCTGTACATTTCAGACCTTAAACTGCAAGTCAGGATGTAGCACTGGAACTTTTCAAACTCAGATTAGTTGTGCCTTTGTTAATGAAATTTGATCTTTTCCCAACTTGAATTTGTTAACTCAAAGGCCAACATATGCAAAGTAGTTCAGGCTAAATTTTAGGCTTCTTCCCCATTCTTAAAAAACTCTTAAGTCATTTGAAAACAGCAGAGTCCAGCATCATCCCTAGGGTTTCGACTTAGTTACCTTGGATAAAGTACAGCCAAAGAGTGCTGGACATATGGAGGGCAATGACTAAAAATCAGGATTATCATGCTAGGAGCAACCACTGAAATTCTCTTCTCTAAGGACTATAGTTCCTACTTAACCATTTCTAAACATTTTTTAAAGCACTCCCAACTTTTTAAGAACTCTGAAGACATTCACTATAAACCAAATTACAATTAAGCCCCCTTAAAATCCTAAAATCCCCCCAACTCTCCTTCATCATGTGCTCATCATAAGATGCAGAGCGATCGTCAGGTTACATTTCATACAGTCCTGAGAGAAGACAAGATTGCCAGATAGCTTCAATAATTTTGTTATGAGATTTATTAAAATATGTGATTTTATTAAGGGTTCTCATACGCAGTCAGGTTCTTTCCTTTGTCAAATTAAGATATGCTATTTGGAGTTACCAACCACCATAAAATGATGGCTGAGACAGAATTGCTACTGTTTTACACTGGTGGATTGCAGGCGGGGCTGATGTGCAACCCCAGGCATGCCTGAAAGATAAACTGCAATTTTTAATGTACTGCCATCAGGTTTTCACTGAATACCTTCCTCAGACTCTGGAAACAAATGATGCCTTGTTTGGGAGCCTTGTGATCAATCGGGATGGCTGCTCTGTGGCTATTTCAGCTACGCTGCCTGTGTGCTTTGCTCAGTACATGGCTTTCAAGAAAAGACATCTGTAACTAAGGAGTAATAGCTGACTGAGTGCCCTCTCCCAAACTAGCATGCCATTATTTATCTTGATAAACAGCCTCTCCACAGAGGGGAAAAAACAAGCCAGCTGCACTCTCAGTGCCCAGCTCCTGCTGGGCTGGGCTCAGTACCATGCTGGCACCTCTGGACCCTGCTCCTGGCTGCGCTCTCCTACTGCTCCTCACCCACTGTCACTGACAAGCCAGGTCACCACAGCCCATTGTGCCCTGCCACCACAGCTTGGTGTGAGGACACAGGATACAAATTGCCCAAACTACATCAGTTCGTTTACAGGCTAAACACAATTAAGACAAAGTCTGGTGAAGAACACGCACAGCTTATGTGAAAGTATAATTTCTGCACCTCAACTCTGTCTTTCTGGCCAAACACCTGGAAACTCTAACAGGCAAGCAGCTGCCACCAGTGGGGCTGGCTAACATTTCTGGCAGCACTGGTGGGAGAGAAAACAAACCACAGGCAATAATTCAAGAAACCTCTGCCAGCACCATCCTCCCTCACCACTCTTGTGCTGGTGCCTTCCCCAACTCTGGTGCAAGACACAACCAAGCTCACGTTAAGAGGAACAGGCCAGCAGTGCTGCCTCAGGCTCACAGCACCTCTATTGCTCCATGATCAGAAATGCTGTTAAAACAGAAGAGAACCTCAAAGATTGCTCAAGAGATATTGGATCTGCCTTTCTTGCACTTTCCAGGTCTCTGTTTCCACCTCTTTCCGGCTCAGATACCTTTGGAGAAATCCTTTGTGCTGCCTACAGGAGTTAGGGAGGGTCATGGAAATGCAGAGGGATAATTTGCACAAGCCTGGCCAGGGCACAGCCCTCCCAGGTGTGGCAGGAAAGACAGCAATAAGTGGGGAGGTGCCTTCCATTCCCAGTCATGTACCAACAGACCCCTGGATATCCCCTGTGTGGGGCATAAATAGTATCTTTTGCCATTACCAGCCATCAGTGAGGATGTGCTACACCCTGTGCTCTGCTTAGGGACAGAGTCCAACACAGCAAAAGACTGTGAACAATACTTATTTAATGACATATTCTTCTTCCTCTGAGTAATTTATCTTGTCAGACTTGGGGCCAATTACTAACAAAATCTTTGACGTGACAAATGTGCCATAGACTGTCACTGCTTCAAATAGAGCTAAAAGTGGCAAACTAGCACTCAAGCAGAGGGCATTTATCAGGAAATGCTGCCCCTGCTCTCAGCTCTTTGCTGTCAAGAACAGCAGCCAGAGCCCACTCACTTTGCAAAAATCACATTACAACAATCAGTTTCCAGACAGCCCACTAAAGCTAACTCGAGCTAATAGAGAAACTAACTCTTTTAATGACTAATTAACTTCTCAGCTGAACAGCTCAGCAAAGAGGTCTGATTTGGTGCGTGTGAAACCACCAGAAAAACAGTAATACATTCCAGTACCTCAAGTATAAACTGTGATGTTATGCCTTGAAGTCACAGAATAAGGTGTGAAGAGACAACTGTTAACAGAAGGAACTGAGTTTAACTTCCCAGCCTGTCTACCTCGAGTGACAGTAAATGAAATTACCAAAAGCTGCCTCCCCAGACAGCTACCACAGCTCAGCAGCTGAGCCACAGTCACAAATTTAAGACTAGTATCAAGTCAACCAGGTGATACTCACAATTAAATGTTGAGGTCCTGGTATAGGAGAAAGTAAGTTAGAGTGTTTTTTTCAAAATTGATATAGTGTTATAGCCCACAGAAGGAGCATGGGGACAGAGGTGAGTGCTTTAGAGAAATCCCACACTTCTGGAAAACTATTTGCAAAACAAGTTTGTTCTTTCCTGCTTGCATTCAACTTCACATAAGTGAAAATGGCAAGGCATGGCTTCACACAACAGTGCAGTTGAACTGGCAGTGGGAGGTTCAGGTCTTGCTTTCCACCCTTCCCTGTTGTGTCAAAATGCAGCATTAGCTTAAAGTTTTCAGTCCATATTCCATGTAGTCCCACGGTATGGAACAAAACAGCTCACTGCTACAGGAGCTCCTCTACTGTGCAGGGTTTATATTTCCACTCAAAAACTTTTAGGTATCCATAAATCAAGAGAGACTAGAAGAAAAAAATTCCCTGAACTAGACCAATCCTCTAGTGTTTGTTAATTTAACTTCCAATTTCTCAGCCACTAGCCAATTCAGAGACTGCCATCAAAACCACTATTTCATCTATTTGTGTCTTGCTTCAGATTTTCTTAATGTACTTAACTACAATCTCTCACACACAGAGTGTGGTTTGGATAAATCCTGTAATCTAATCAATCAGCTAATTCCACTGCAAGCCAAAAGGGGGGTGAGGGAAAGCAAATCCTAAAACTTTTCATTACATATTTTTCTCAAAAATAAATCACCACCTAATGGATTGCTAAGTTCATGCACAAGTAAATTACCAGCAGATAATTAAGAATTAATAGCCTTCTGTGATCAGAAGTTGCTATTCATAATGAGCTGACTGAGAGATTATGAAAGAAGGCTTTTTCTATAAAACAAATTGAAATACAAACGTTTCTACACAACAGTATGTATGAAAACTAATAAAGAATATCAGAAATTAAATCGCATTTGCTCATGCTCTCCATGGCATATGAGAATTTTAAGTAAACTAAAGCCTTATTTCCATATTTGTTTGCACTACAACACTACAACCTTGTTGTTGTTATCCTCAGCCATGAACCCTGAATGAATCTCTGACGCCAAAGAATGGCTTCAGTGTTTCCTCATTATAAACCTGTTATCTCGGATATCCGAGATGAGTTTGTAGACAGGAAAAAAGGCGCAAGGCTTGCCCAGACACACCGTGCAAAATCCTGTCTAATAGGTTTAAAGATAAACACATAGATACACAGAGAACACGCAGCATAGCTGGTACCATTTTGTATGAAAACAATTACAAAGCAGATCACAGATGCCCCTTTAAAGTTAGTGGTGTCTGGGTACCTCAGCAGCACAGGACCACACCCCCACATCTTCACACCAGACAGCAGTGCTGGTTAAGGCCTCTGGTACCCAGGCAGCTGTTCTGCATCAGCAAATATTGGCAACACTGCCAACACCTCTAGGAACTGCTTTTGCTTATACAGGTTGAAGTCTGTTCAGCAAGGTATTGCATCTTGGGAAGTTGCAGCCTCTTGAAAAATGCCAAATAAATCAGCTCAGCTTAAGCAACGTCTCCTTTGTGACAGTCTGGCACTGCCCCACACAGCCAGTTACAGGGGCTCACCTGGAGATCAGTAACTCCTTGAGAAGCACCAATTTCATCCTCTGTGGACATGTAAACACAGCTTAAGAGCAGAAACCTCAACCAGCCTAAACTGATCTGGACAGCAGGGCTGCCAAAGGCCTCAGTCCCTTTCCTTGCACCTTCCAGCTCCCTGTGGTCCTGCATTGCCTCAGCACTTGCAGCTGTGTGAGGATGCCCAAGCAGTGGTGCAAGAGACAACAGCAATAAACCAAAGAAACTAATTCTCAGTCAGCTCAGGAAACCAAACCCTTTTTCTCTGTGGCCAAACTAGAGGCAGGACTACTGCTTTTAAAACCACATTCAAACACAGCAGCACAGTCATGGCTTTTGGGTGCCAACATTCTTCAATACAAGACTGATCTAAAGCAGCCTTGAATATACCTTCAGACACTACAGTATTATATTGATTTACAATACAGAAAAACACTCTCAGAAACAGGCTCATTCTTTTCTCCACAAGGCTGCAAGTTAGATACAATATTAAGTAGCACTTACAGAAGACAAAGCACAGCTCTTTAAAGCTTCGGTTTACCCTGCTGTAGCTTCAACACTTGTGACCTTCCAGACCAAGGTCAGGTAACAAGAAGAGAAGTTAAAACTACGAGCTTTAAGAAATAGGAATTCTTTTTTCCTCCTGATTTTACTGGAAGACCATCAATATTGGATGAACTCCTTTAGATGTACTGTGCCCAGAGCCACTGAATACCAAATGTTAGAGTAGCTATGCTTCAAAGAGAATATTCTGTCATAAGCTGAGTTTTAGCAAGGCCAGTTCCCTATCAGACTGCTGCCAGAATCTTGCAAAAGAACCCTCATTCATGAAGGCTCTGCTTCATTATTTTGTGACAAATACTGCTACTCCACAAGGAGTAAGGCAAAAGTACAGGATAGTGTTAAATGCCACAGGACAGTAACCATCAGAGAAAAAATAGCAATTTGGTGTTACCAGTGGTAAGGGATGTTTTTTATCCATAATTTTTCATTCCTCTCATAATTTGTATGCATGTGGCTGTGGACAGCCCAGAAACATAGCTTAGAAAGAAAAATAATAATAATAAAAAAAAAAAGAATACTCGCTTCAGCTCTGTGTTGGCATCCACTGGACCATAAGCTTGTGGAGAAGTAGGAGACTGCATGTAGCACAGACAACAATGCTGTCTCAATTTGGTAATTAGATCCAGAACCAGAATTAGAAAAGGCAATTCTTATTAATAGACCATTACAAAACTTCCTAGTCTACAAAATTTAGGGGGGCAGAAGCAGAAGGAATTTCAAAGTTTTCCCCTTTTCTGTGTAATCCCAGATTTTTAGTTCTACTCCTATAAAATAAGCTTATGTGTGCATCAATGCACTGTTGCTCTGATAAATCAGCCTTAAAGGAAACTGTCTCCAAACAAAGAGCAGCAAAGAGCAAACACAACCCAGTCTCAGTAAGCACAAAGCCTGCTCAGTCTACCCAGGCCCACACCCACCAAGATGTTAAGGGCACTGAGAAAGGGATGTGTACTTCCCTGGGTGGTTTTGTTCATCTCTACCTGAAACAGATAACTTCATTGATCCACTTTAAGAACAGTCCTTTAAACCACTATTTAAACCACAGAAGTGAAGATTTCCTTTGTCTCTGCAATTTATCTCCAGTCCAGAGAACAGCTGAGTTACTGCAGCCCACCACACTGACCGCCCAGGCGAGCACATTGTGGTATTGAAAACCTTCTTCTATAGCAAATGGCCAGAGACGTTCTTCACGTGAAAATTCTGAGGCTATTTTCTAAAAAAATTCAGTTGGCCCAAACAGCTTCACTATTCTTCCTGTAAATTCATGCCTCCTGCTCTTGCCTAGTCAGATGAAGCAATCAATCGCACCCTCCTTCCGATCCATCTCCCACTACAGTACAACAAAACTGTCAAATAAGATTTATTCCCATAAAATTAAAAGAGCGATTCTAATCGATGCTTACTATGGAAGTGTTAAAAGTGCAATTCCACTTTTCCCTTTCCTTTTGCAGGGTGGTCCAGTGAACAGCATGTAAGAGCAGACCTCTGCTCCAAGCTCTGTCCTGGCCACCTGAGTGGTCCCCAGAAAGCGATTGTGTTTCCACATCCTTCGATACCTGAAATACTGACACAGCCCTGAGCGCACTCAGATTTACTGATTATTTGTTGGGTTTATTTTCCCTTTTCATTCTAGTATTTCACTGATGCCCACGATGAAACAAACACAAAAAGCTCGCAGAATGAGTCAGAGAAACCCTTCTTCCTCATCTCCTTTATGCCTCCAAATCTCTAAACAGATACCAGCAAGGATTTTTTGGTGGGTGGTTGTTGGAGGGTTTTTTGTGTAAATGGAAGCTTGACACATCTGCACAAAAAATTTATGATCAACTCATGAATCAGCATTTCAGTAGTGCTACAAGATAATTTCAGTTGCTTCAGCTGGCCTTACTGCTATGCAACTGAATTACCTAGAAGACAGCTGTAAATTAAATGTATATGAGACATCCTGTGGTATCCATCTATGCACATACTTCTAACTTGGAGCGGCTTCCTAATGTGCCGTAAATCTAACCTCTAATTTTCTAGTGGTATTTTTAAATATCTACCAGTAGGTAAACATACTCTTGAGTAGTCATTTGAATAAGGATGAAAAACTAGCAGTAACAACACTAACAGAACTTTAATGTATTAGTATACTAAACACTTCCACAAGGCTTTCCTAAGAGCGTATCTCATGCTGGTATTTGTCCAGTGCCTTAAACACATAATCCCCTCACTGGGACTACACACATTGCACTGGTGAGAAGGAAGATCACAGCCCATGAGCATCCAGCCAAATGCACAGCAGTGGAAGGGCAAGAGATTTCAGGGATGAAATCACAATGAAAACCATCCTGAAACCTTTCAAAAAACCTATTGTGTAATTTAACTTCTTGAATTTTCCAGAGTCTAAAGTAAATGATCAGTTGTATTTCCCAGCTATGCCAGTATGTTTCCCAGGAGTTCACCATATGAGATAACCAGTCGGGGTAAAACACTTTCATGTCCTGGAGTCCCTTGTAAGCTGTTTCTATGAATTCATCTCCAGAACAAAAAGTCAATATGCAGTTGGTTTTCTGCCCACTGCACCCCTCATCACTCATTTGATATTTACTTTATTTTTAATTAAAAAGATGTATAGTCCCTTCAAGGGCACTAAAACGGAGCAACTGTTTAGAAAAATCAATATAGGCAGGGTTGTGGCTCCCTAAAGGTAGTTTAATTGTTGACAGCAGATCTGCAGTGAGACAGACAAGAGTATGAAGAGATGTTCAGTGCTTCAGCACAGCCCATTCCAGGCACCCCAGCAAAACTGCAGAGCTGCACTTGTCAGCCAGCAACCTCTGTAAGCTCTTCCACTGAAAAGCCCAGACTCAGCAAGTGAAGAGAATTTAGTGGTCACTACATAGTAATAAAGAGGCCAAAATACTATTGTGAGAAGTTGCAAAAGCAGAGAACTGTGTTGATTATAAACCTGCTTGGCCAGAACCTCCAGCTGGCAATGGAGTAAGTAAGTAGAGGGAAGAGGCAAGCAAACACCACTGATAGCTGACACTTTTATGTGGGCTCCTCTGGAGAGTTCAACAGTGTCATCTTACTAAAAATGAAAATTTGGGTGGCTCAGGGGAAAAGGAACATAATAATATTGCTACAGTACCCACCCTTGCTCCTCCAAAATCAAGACAGCATGTTTTGAAACTGTAGAAAGAACAAAAGATGTGGGAGAAGACTTGTACATGTGTCTGAGTATGTCTTCAGACAACTGGATACAAATTAAAATTTTCTTTATTTTAACAAATTGAAAGGTTGGAACGGGGTGTTCTGATTTCATGTTCCTGCACTGGATGGAGGTAAGGTATTTATGCCTTGAAAAATGACTGGTTAACAAGGAAATAAATGGTGCGTGCCATGAATACAATAGATGCAGCCTTCCAGTTACTGTCTACAGTCAAGCACCAGCTTCTCAGTACTAAAGATGAGTCTCTGAGATAATGCATTTATTCAAAAGCACAAAAATATGCATGATGGAGCTGCATCATAATAGGTATTCTGACTCTACTGAACTATTTTAAATGACATAGCAAAATTAAATTTCATTGCAACTCACTTGATCAATCAAGTGGAAACAGCAATACTTTTAATGTTTGCAAAAGCCATCAGCAGACTGCAAGCGAAATGTCTTAGCATTTGTCTTGCCTACATAAGGAGATTTTTTTTAAAACTGCAAATATAGGAAGCCTTTATATGAAATATCCAAAATGTTTATTCCTAAGACAGTGTAAAATGTGTTTCTAGCAACTGCTGACCCCAAAAGGAAAGGCCTTCAAAGAATGTTAACTCCTCAGACAGTCTACTGGAATATTGAAGAAACCAAGGCATTTTTACCAGACACATAAAATGAAATAAACTGCCTCACTGAAAAATACTCCCATAGAACGCAGTAATAAGATACAGCAGTAGATCCTGCTGCAGCCATAATTATATGGGTCACAAGTGAAAAAGGATGACCACTAGCACAGAGCAAGTGCAGCAGCCTTGGAATCACAGAATCATAAAATCCTAAAATAGTTTAGGTTAGAAAAGGCCTCTAAAATCATCAAGTCCAACCATTAACCCAGGACTGCCATGTTCACCACTAAACCATGTCCCTTACTGCCACATCCACACATTTTTTGAGCACTTCCAGAGAAGGTAATTTCACCACTTCTCTGGGCAGCCTGTTCCAAAGCCTGACCACTCCTTTCAGTGAAGAAATTTTTCCTAATATCCAATCTAAACCTTCCCATGTGCAACTTGAGGCTGTTTCCTCTTGTCCTATCACCTGCTACTTGGGAGAAGAGACAGACCCCGCACCTGGCTACAACCCCTTTTCAGGCAGTTGTAGAGAGCAATAGGGCTCCCCCTGAGCCTCCTTTTCTCCAGGCTGAACACCCCCAGCTCCCTCAGCTGCTCCTCATCAGACTTGTGCTCCAGACCCTTCCCCAGCTCTGCTGCCCTTCTCTGGACATGCTCCAGCACCTCAGTGTCTTTCTTGTTAGTGAGGGGCCCAAAACTGAACACAGGATTTGGGGTGCAGCCTCACCAGTGCTGAATACAGCAGGAAGGACTATAGGCAATAGCCAAGGCAAATCCTTACAGCACAACTCAACTCTATCACTGAGCTGTGACACAAAAAACATTGTGTTGGACCCCACAGTAGACTATGAAGGCTAGCACAACTGCTGGTACACACTCTCCACCCAGCTGTCAACCTCCACCCATAAGAAGGGCATCCCTTCTTCACAAGGCATAAGACATTAGTGAGATGTGTGAACATTGGTTGGATAATTGCACTGACTGTAAGTATACAGGAGAGTAAAGCTGTGGGTTTGCTCTGTTAATTCTGCACCCTATATGGTGAGTATGGAGCTGTCCGTGCTGGGTACCACCACAAGCCTAACAGGGCAAGGTGAGAAAAGCCACAAGGACACCATTCCTCTGATACCATTGGCTGGATGCATGACAGAAATTAAGGCTCAAGGAACTAAGTAACACTTGTACAGTGCCACATCCATATGCTTTATATATTAATACATGATGAAAGTAGTAAAAATAAAGTATAATTAAAACAGGGGAGAGTCCACTAAAAGTTTTTACAGCAAAATGAACTTGCACTGTTTCGTGCCAAACCAAACTCTTGAGGTTCATCTATTTTTTTTCCCCTTCAAGCTGCCCTTCCTTTCACCTTGCCTTTTACGAGGCCCCATTTAGAAAGTGATCCCTGAACTCACAGACTTAGTCTTTCACAAAGCCCAGAGACAGAGTAGTTCACTTGAGTACAGGCCATCAATTCTGGAAAGAGACCTCTGCGTCTGGATTCAAAAGGGAAGTTGCTGAACATCTTTCCAAAAACAACACACTTTAAAATGTGTGCTTAATGTGTGGATTAAAGGGAGCTGGCCTGTGCTGCCAGCTCAAGGGGAAAATAAGAGCTCTGACTTAGCAGTTTAGAGCACGTTAATGTAAAAGCCATGAGGAAATCTTTTGCTTGCATGCATAGCCAGGACATAAGCATAGGCATGGTTTGTGCTTTTTCACTTGCAGTTAGCAGGCTTGGGGGACTAAAATAGCCAGCTAAGATGTTACTTTACACAGCTGGTTTCCAGTACTGCTGCCAATCCATTGTTTGGGTGGCTTCAGGCTGATGCCACACCAAAAAAAAAAAAAAAAAATCAAGACCAATGCTTGGTAAATAATTTAAACATGCAGCCATCAAAGTAGCCATATGCCTCCATAGGGAGACTGACTACAAGTGGAGAAAATCCTTACTAACCAAGAGCTATTTGAAATTTCTTGCAGACTTTAATCCGGTCAGCAAACTGGGAAACCTGCTCTGATGCACATTCCGTTTACATCCACACATGTTTTTATTGCAGAAAATCAAGTAGGTTCAATGTTGACATTTAGAGATAACACAGAAGATTTGCCCTTTTGAATTTTCTAAAAGTCATGGATAGGTCATTTTGGCTAAGCAGTCTGTGCCTAGGAGTTGTGCTTAAATTGCAAGTGTCTGGGATGTGTTATATCCAAAACATAGAAGAACCTTCAAGTGACATTCAGAGATCTGAATCAGAGACCACGTCAATCAGCTGAACCCCTTAAACTGGCATCTCCTGAAATATTGGACCACATACTACAATCAGTTACATTCCCTCTGAACCACTGACTTGAGTGGCACTACACCTCATTTACTCATGTTTAAGTGAGAGGAAAACCGAGAGTAGTTTTATAAGGAATTCTTAACTTGTCTTTCAAGTTTCAGCCATTCACTCCTAGGATACAGCACGGTCATTATTTTCTTTAAGTCACTCTAGGATAATCATTAGACTGGCACAGCTCATAAAAGAACCCAAACCACAAGTCACGATGAGAGAAGCTATTCCAAATGTGTTTGATTTTTTTTTTTAAATATGCGATTTCAGACTGCAGGCACAGAATATACACAGGCAATTACAGAACTTGTGATCCCACACCATGAGACTGAAAGCCAGGATGGTACATCTCCACTTAATCACTTGAGAACATCATGCTGAAGGCTACCATCTGTGTCAAATCCAGTCTCCTGAAATTGCAGGTACCCTTGAATTAAGGCATTTTATCTGCAAAGGTTCACAAACCTCCACTATTACCAAAGCAAAAGCTCTAACAAATGTCACATGTTTAGTAGCACAGGGCTGGCCACAAACTGTTTAACGTGCCAGATGAAGAACATGGAAAGGTCAAAGGCAGTGTCAGGATTGGCTTCCTACAATTTCAGGGAAGCTGAGTTGATTAAACAAAAAAAATTGATTTTAAAGCTTCTAGAAAAGGCAGGCTCTCACCACCTGCTGTAGCAACCTGCACAGTCTCAATTCAGAAAGAAAATCAAGAACTAAGACAGGTTCTCCTTAAACCTTAAAATATGCAAACTTAAGCTTATTCGTAATTCATTGCAGCCTTTTGAAAATCAAGTATTTTCTATCATTTAATGCACACTCTTTTTCATGCATTTGACTTACCTGAAAATCTTACAGAAATCTTTTCAATGCTCCCCTTGCACAGAATGTACATGTTATGCAAAGCCCTGGTTCAGTTACAGGCTCTACCTGTACTCTACCTCAGAGTGCCAAAAGCTGCACCAAACACCAATTGCTGCAGCATCTTCTGTCACATAAATATATAACAAATAAGATAGGCCAGACGGTCATAATATAACAAGAACTTCTGGCTTCTTGTCCCCAGTTTGGAAACCTGATCATAACCCTAGACATCTGAGCTCTCTTTTCTTTACTACCAAATGCCTGAACTTGTTAGACTCCTTTGGTATTTTTAATTTTAAGTTTTTATTGACTTCAGTGTTGCTTGCCAAGACTGAAAGAGAAGACTTTTTGCTGAAGCTTAGCATTTAAGATTGGTATGCATTGCTTAGGCTTATTTGACAGGCTAGAGCCAAACTGGTATCAGTCTTCAGCCTTCTGGGAAAGATGGACCTCTGGGGAGGACGAATGCTGCTAATCCGAAAGAATTTGTTCAACTATTAATACTGCATTTTGAGAGTCAAGAGAATGAACATCATTAACTTGGCACAACTCTAAATGCACTGTAGTAACCTGAAAATGGGATCACAGCACTAACAAAATAGTGAGAATGATTTTGATCTGGAAACACACATGAGGCAACAATTCTGAAAAGAAAGCCATGTTTAAGTTTCTAAGTCATGATCCCTTTAAAGTAAAAGGCAGTCATTTAAAATTAAGGCTCAAATATAGTTCAGTAACCAGAGTGTCAGGATTTTGCTTCTTCAGGGACAACACTGATGATGTTTTAATTAAGCCCTCTACTAATCCTCAAGTCTCGAGTCTCAGACTGCCTAACTGGAATGGAGAAGGGTGATGTATTTCAACAAGGAAAGTCACACATCAATTTTAGATACTAGTAGGGTTAATTCTTGTTGAAAGCAGGTTATATTTTTGCTGACTTATATTCACAGTTATTTTAGTAAGGTTTGTTACCATACCCCAAGAAACAGAAAAATAGATTTTGCCAAGTTAACAGTATTTTTCTTCTTTTTGTTTCTGAAAAAGCAATGAAATTACAAAGTTGCTATTAGAAATTTGGCAGCTACAATCCTTGTCAGCTTTTCTTGGCTGCAATATATTTAGCATCACTCAAATAGCTTGCAAGAACCTGTATAAGTCCTGAAAACAACTTCTCTGAGTAAGCTGATTTTCCAGAATGACAATGAAGGTTTCATGCCCGTGAAGTCAATTTGACCAAGTCACCTCTCTGAAATGTGACTTAACTCCACAGAGGAAAAAATATCCTCAGATATTCTGTATTAAACACAGTGAGAAATTCTATTTAATCTTGTCTGGTCATCCTTTGATATAAAGATCACTTGTTGAAGAGCCACAGTCAGCAATGCCCAAACACCCCACACACAGAAGAGCTGCTTTGAGGACTGGGGAGTGTATGACTAATGCAGCTGATCATCTTTCATTAAAGAAATGTGCACATGGAGAATAAGAGAGAAAGGTACATCCAGAGTACAGCAACCACAGAAAAAGAAGATCCAGCAATCTCCTTGGCTACTTTCTTTTCATCTCTTGTTCAAACCTTTAGAAAACTGAACACCGAGAAGCATTAACACGCACAGCAATTCCTGTGAACAAGGTTTTTCATCCCTGGAGTCCCTCTAGCAGTCAAGAGGCAGCTATCTGTCTTTCCAACAACAGTTTTCCAAATCCTACTACATGTCTCTCCTTCAAAACCAAATAATCAACATCAGACACAAAGCTTTAAATCCAACCCCCACAGAAGCGAGGCACACTCCAGCCTTCCCGCTGTACCACCTGAGGCTGCACATGGAGCATGATTTGGAGGAAACAGGCAAGCTGCAGATCTGCTGTGGAAGGCAAGAGTCTGAAGGAGAGCTTAGCAATATCAGGGAAGAATCACTTCAGAGGCTGGTGAGATCCTTAGTGAGGCAGTGTCTCAAACAGGGATAGGTGCAGGTGTCTGGGTGCTGATCAAGGAGCCTGAGGGCAGAGGTGATGAGAGATTACAGAGGGAGGCAAAGAAACTGGGAAAAGGGCATCACCAATTATGAACTGGGGATGTAGTCTTACTGGAAGCCTAGGGAAGTTTGGATAAGGACCACCATGACCCACATGGACTCTCCCACAAGCTGCACTGGTAAAGCATCCCTCTAACCATCCCTTTTCTTCTTAAAAAAAAACAACCAACCAAACAAACCAACAAAAACTTTGATACACAGTGAAATTTCAAGCAAGTAGCGTGGTTTCAGAGCTCCAGATGGTGCAGTGCCTGTTAGGACTTTGTCCCTTCACAAGGGCTGGCAGACCCCCTCCATCTGACAGACTCTGCTCAAGCTAAGTGGGACAAGTTGATTGAATTGAAGCAGCAAGGAAGAGGCAGGTCTGAGAAGCAGACCTGTTGCACTCCTTGATCAGCAGCTTCTACACAAAGCAGACCCGGATCAATCTATGCTGATAAGCTGTAGATTGTGGGCATTAAATTCAGCCACGTCTCATAGCAGTCACAAAAGATTATGGTGCAAAGTCAACAATATCGACAATCACTGCAGCGCCTGAATACCAAGACCTCTGCTGTGTAATTTGGAGGTTACTGCTGCAGAGGAGGTGCAATATGTGCAAAAGGGAATTTTAGGTATAGTTTTAATAAATCCAAATTTCCAGCCTGACAACTATTTCATGTACCAGAAAATAAAATTGAATCAATGCAAAATTTAAATCAGTTCATAAAAAAACAATGTTTTTCTGACATGGCATTTAAATCCACAATATTATTTAGATGTAATCACTTTAAACTACTGTCATGAGAACCCATGTTCAATTTTACTGTGTATTATGATTTTTATCACAACTTTACCCATATAATGCAAAAATCCTCTAAAAATTCCAGTAGTGAATCTTGTTGGTTAATGTAAACACATGACATTTGCCTTGTTTTTCCCCCTCTCTAAATCTTTCAGGATTATTTCTGCCTTTACACCACCCCATCAGAACAGCTTTCTGGAAGCTGCTCTTCAGGCATCCATGATTCTTGTGTTTACTACTGCCTTATTGGCAGAACTTGCTCTTTGCTGTGGTCACTGTGACTTTCATGGGTTACCGAAGTCTTAGTTTAATGCAATATCGCCCTCTTATTTCTCTTTCCCTCTCCACTTCTGCACAGGCATCAAAGCTGCAGTCATCACCATGGAAACTAGCTGGAGAATTAAAAAAAAGGCACATAGAATCATGCAAAGCTAGTGCACTGCCACCCACTGGGTACTGGCGTTAGGGAGCCTTGAAGTACAAAGCAACCCTGCTCAGTGTAAGCAAAGAACCTCTCATTGCAGCTGCTTGCATTCAGACCCAAATATATGGATTTTTTGGCGTCAATTATTCTTTCATCACATGGCAGGATTTGCTCACAGTGCTCAGATCACCTTGATGAAATTCAAGGTTAATAGACTCGGACTCTTTGCTACCTCAAGAACATAGGCATCTCTTGTTTTCATCCAAGTTTAATCAGCAATGTGCTCATACATGATACATTGCTTCATCCTCTGCAACGGCTTACTTATTCCCAGAGTGCAGGCACGGGCAGCCTGGGAAAACACTCCCATGCAATTCCAGAGGGAGCTGCAGGGTTGGGTTTTATCAGGGATCAGGCCATGAACTTGCAGCTTTTTCTATGAGGTATGAAACACCCAAGAGGATTTGGGATTTTGGGGAGCTGCCTTTTGCTGATCCATAATGCTTTGTGTTACTGGCCAATAGTAACTAATAGCAGGTTTTACTTTAGGAAGAAGATCTCCATGGTGATCTGAGCCTGCTGATATCAGCTGGTTTTTTGGTGTGGATATAAGAACAAAAAAAGATACTCTAATTAAAGGGAAAAAGATTTCAAAAAATTGGACAAAAGATGAAGAACTCTCTACATGCTATAGTCCAGTTCAGTCCTCCAGAGAGAAGCAAAACACTCTGAAGAAATCTTTCTAATGTATTTTATGTCATTAGAATCATTAAGAAAAATGTTGACTTTATGGCATGCTCTGAAAAAATACTGAAAAAAAGAAAATTAGTTGATGGGAAAAAAGGCAAAAAAAAAAAAATCCCTAAAGGGATCACGGTACTTTTTACAGGAGTTTTAAGACAGATTTTTCAGACCTGCTGCAGTATTACATATCAGCTCTCTAGCAAAAATCTTTAAAACAAGAAAAGGGGAAAAAGAGAGAAAGGTATTCAGACCCGATTTGTTCTCTTCCTATATGTTCCTACAGCCTACATTTCAAAATACCTTTTAATCAAGTGAACTGCTGAGATTTTCACAAATTTGGAAGGGTATTTTTCGATTTCATCTCACGTTATTGAAAACAATTGGATGTTTGTTCCCTGAATGACTTTATTTTCCCCCCCTTTCTCCTGATAGGTTTTACAAATACATCTACACACTTATTTCAAACTGACACTCCAGAAATGAATTAGATTTTGTATTTTTATCAGGCACAAGCCATGCAAGAAAGTAATTTAAAGTAGCAGGTAATTCCATCAATGAAATATTTATGGAAAATGATTAGACCAAAACACTCATTGTTATATATCTCAAAATATTTTTGTATTTTACATAATTATGCAAAAAAAAAGGGGGGGGGGGGCAAGTTCAAGAGTTATACAAATTAACAGTTCTCTCTTTTTACAAATGAGAACACAGGCAATGATTTCCAGAAGGCTGACCAAGTGCAAGCCACTGTTTGCAGTAATACTTATTCTGGGGAGGTATAGCCATGAAAGAGCTGTCTTCACCCAACAGACCTGGAGAAACAGTAGAAGTGAAAGTTCATCCCTTCTCCAGTGTGAGCACCAAGTCCACATTGAGATGGATGAGGCATTAACAGAGGTTGGGCTGGTGCTGGCACTGCTGGATGATTCTCTTCCCTGCTGGCCTGAGAATAGTCTTGTATTTGTTGGTCCTCTCTTACCCTGAGACTACAGTTCACGGGACACACATGGCTTTTTCATTGCCTGCTCCTACTGCACAGGTCCTGGAGAGCTGCCAGGCACTTCAACAATGCAAAAATTAATGCTGAGTTCAGAGCCTAGAATGCTTTGGCTCCCCTGGCCAGCTTGTGAGCAGCCTTCCTGAAGAGGAGACAGGAAAAAAGGACTGGCACGGATATCCCAGGAACAGCAGTGGAAAACCTCCCCACAACACAGGTCTGCTCTCAACACTACCAGATGAAATTAAGCCATGATTTTGTCTGTGAACATTAAGTTCAGAGTGAACAATACTGACAAATGCTCCTGTACTGACATTTCTGTAATGGCTGGCATCTGCCTTCCCATTTCTTCTAATCATGAGGCAGTTACCTAGATTGCCAGGTCATTCCAGACCTCCTTAAAGTATTCAAAAGTATATTGGTAAAGTAGAAAATTGGCCTGTGTGAGAATGACTGCACTTTGTGTCAGAAGGCAAGTCTTCAGGATGCTGAATATTGGACTGTTTTGGTTGCAGTACCCTGGAACCTCTGCAAATGTGTCAGCACTGTGGGAAGAGGTTTCAGGTCTTTATAAAGGCTACACATTTATACATAGTGTGCATTTTTATACATATGCTAAAAATAGAAAGCAATTCCTATATGGATCAACAAATATATATCTATAAACACAATATACGGAGGCTGGAGTGGAGCCCTATTTAATCCATTCTAGACCTAAGGCACCATTTATGTCACAAGCTGCTGTGCAGAAAAGCAGTTTTCATGCCAAATAGAGTCCCTGTGTTGGTGCCAAGGCCAAAAGAGCAAGAGCAAATGTAGAACTTGAGATTCTTCCCTTGGGGGCCTCCCACAAAAGCCTGCAGACAGCAGATGGGAAAACACCACTGCATCCAGGCACAGTTCCTGTGCCCTCCAGCAACCTGAACAAAAACTCAGGTGCTGCTGGTTGTACTACCAGGCTAATCCCATCCTTCCTGTACACATCTGGTGGGAGGAAGCATGTCTGGCTTTGTTTCCTGCTGTCCTTCTGCTCTGGCCCCCAGCAAGGGTTGCCTTGGACCACAAAGAAATTTGCCCAGACGCTGCCTCAGGATTCCTGAACTGTTTGAAAGACCGTATACTTGACAGCATCTACAGGGTTTCCTCTGAAAGCAAGACGTATAACAGCTCATTGGAGTGGACAGGCACAGAATACATATTGGGAGGATAGGACAGATTATTAACAAGAAGAGAGAGAGCTTTAAAGATACCAAATGCCTTTACATGGAATCAGCAACATGAAGGCTCTGATTTCTGCCACCTTGATATAGAGAAAGGAAATTGCCTTCTAAAGATCCCTGGGGAGAAAACTTCAGGCAGAAGGAAAGATGATTAGTTCACATATTTGCAAGCTTTCCACTAAACAACAGCTGATGACAACATTAGAGATAGGAAGGAGCAAGGAATTAAGGGATAAGAAGCACAGCAGAAGTCACAGGATAAACTCTGCACAGAAGACAGAAAACTTGAAGTCAAAATATATAAAGCAGTTTATCTTTGATGCAGAGGCAAGAAGGCCAGCTTTCCACCTCACGTTGTAATGGTCAGCTCTCCAAAGAAACATCCAAAGTGTGGTTTTTTTCCTCAGTGTTTCCTTAGGCAACATAGTGAACAAAGGTTAAGCATCCTCTTCACTGCTGAGTCATTACAGTTTCACTCTTTAAAGTATTGTGTAGATGTATTAGGATGAAAATAAGTGTAAAAGATAAAGTCATTTTAGAAAAGTATATGCAGTTAAAATTACATACAGGAATTAGACCAGTCCCTCAATTCTATAGACTGTAGTGTATGGTATTACTTCCCAGAAATATTGCTGAAACTAATAACATGTCCAGAAGCTGAAATTAACTTTACATACTACTGCCACATAGAAGGTATGTTTCTAATTCAAATAAAATGAAAAATGCGTTCCAAAATAGGGCAAAATGAATAATGAAAATGTGGAAATCAAAGGGTCTGAAACAGGATTTATATGTTACAAGTTTCTAGGAAGGACAGATGCCAGTACATACATTAAAGACAATGACACTTTCCTAGAGAATTTCAATAATACTTCACCCTTAAATAACATACTCAAAACACTTCACAGACATTAACTAATTAATCTTCAATCCCCATGTGGCTGTAAAAATTACACAGTAGGGAAATAAGGTCAGATCTTCAGAGGAGATCAAGTTGAGATTAAACAGACTGCCCCAAGGCTACACACTGACAGCAGAGACAGGGTACAGCTCCCAGGTCCAACAGCCATCCCACCACCAGGACAGAATGCCTTTGGAGGGAGACTGACAGCCCCAAACAACTCCAGCAGTTGCCCAAACATAGCAAAAGAGAGGGTCAGATGCCTCTCAGTGCTCAAAAGACAAACCCATAAACATGTCTTAAGGGACAAGGTCTTAACTATGCCCCCATGGACTTCTCTATTCCACTGGGGCATCGGTAGGAGAGGAGGTTTCCTCAGCAGGACACTCCTCTGTGCTGCACCTTCCCAGGACATCTTCATCCCAGATCCAGATTTGCTGCATGCCACGCAGCCATCATCACTTTAGCTCATGGGAGGCTTCAAACACTGGGGGCACATTTTATGAATACTGCACAGAACATGGTGCAAATTACACCTGGTCAAGTCCTACCTACCAGTGCTTCCAGAGTACTTGGATAGGTGGAGAAAAGGGGACTTTCAGGAGTGTTGGAAGCACCCAGGCAGGCCACCACAGAGAATGCACTGGCACACTTGGTCTCCTGGGAATCGAACAATTCCCAGAACACAGAGAACATGCAGGAGGAGACCAACACACACACATCTCACAGTTAAACATTCCCTGGGCACAGGAGAAACAAGTAGCAACAGCACCCTGTGAAGCTAAACAGAATGGCTACAGCCAAGGAGAGTGTGCTGGTGGCCTGGCCCAAAGGCACTTCCTCCAAAAAATACTCCAAGTTCTGCCATTTGTTGTGGCATTTGAACAGCTGCTGACAGAGTAAGAGCTGTTAGTTTTGCCTACAGCCACAATGCCAAGCAGGGTCGACTCAGCTTTTTCAGAAAGCACTTTAGAATACTTTGAAAAAGGTTCAGTTCTCACTGCAGCACTGTCAGAAGTTTAATAAATTAAAAGCTCGGCTACTGCAAGCAGCAATGTGTCTACCAATCCTGGGCTGCCTTTGGGTGAAGATCTGGGGTTGGTTTTGAGAAGTAAAACTGTGTCTAAAAACCTAATTATATTAAGAAAAGGTAAGTGCTAGAAAATAGCTGGACCTTACAGCTCTAGCAGAAAGTTATTTAAAAAGCCAAGGGTTTGAATGACAGCTTCTTTTTTTAAACTGTGCCTGATGGGATAGAGAAATGGTGCCTGGGGTCCAAGGTCTGTCTTAGCAAGAAAGGCTGTGCAGACTGGGAACAGGAAAGGACAGAGGAAAGGGTCCCACCAATGTCAGCAGTGGAAAATTTGGTATTAGCCGAGAAAGGTGACTTGGATGAAGATAAATATAGTCCACAAGTGAAGACAAGTGACTTGCTAGACAAAGACAGCAATGAGCTGTGAGGAAGGGATAGAGGCAGTGTGTTCTGTAAAAAAGGAAAAAGCACGCACACAAAGACGTAAACAAGATTTCAGCTTGAAGGAACTGGCAGTTCCTCTCTGTCACTAGCATTTACACTGCATTTCCTACAGCCTTTATAAAACCTGGCTCCTCTAATTCATTCTAATTCACTCTCTAATGCCTCCACACGGCTCTTTCAGTGCGTGTGTGGGCAGTCTAGAAAGCAGTAGTTGGACAGCTTTTGACTGAAAGGAAATGTTTTAGGCACAGCTCAAAGCCTGTGGGGAGTCAAGAGAAAGGGCTGAATTTGGCCTTTAAAAGAAACAGGATGCCAGGAGAGTCACATGAATGCTTAAAACAACTTCTCTGCTTAAACAGAAGATGCATATGCCTGAGTTTGGTCTTAGCCACTAGCTGTAGCAGGCTGGTTTTAATTAATAGCAGGTGGTGGCTCACTCTTTTGGCAAGAGAGCAGATGTGAGTCAAAGTTTTAAGATATTAATGCAGTGTTTACCTTGCTTAGTAAAAAACAGTGTTCTGCAGACTGTTGTCTAGGACCACATCTGTACAAACACTGCACAGGGACCTGGGATCCGGGTGGACAGTTGGCAACATGTGACACCTCACAGCAGTGAGGGATACCAGGATCCAAGGCTGCAGCAACAAGGGCATAAGCCCCTTGATCAAGGAAAATTATTAATCCCCTTACTCAGCACTCACTCAGCCACAGCTGGAATACTGCTTCCAATGTGGAAGTCCCCTGAAAACATGGAAGATGTTGATCAGCTTGAGTGAGTCCATCTGAGGCCACCAGGCTGTGTTAGTCTAACTTGGAAAGGAGAAGGTTGCAGGGGACCTACAGAAGCCACCAAGTACCTAGGCAGGGCTTACAGAGAACACAGCCATGCTCTTCACTGAGGTAAATGGGGGGAGAAGGAGATACAACAGTCTGGACTGGATGTACTGGACACACTCACCTTGAGCATAATTAAGGATTGGTACAGAAGCCCTGAGGAGCTGAAGAATCTCTGTTCCTGAAGGTTTTCAAGACCTGACTAGACAATGCCCTGAGCAAGCTGGTCTGAATTCCATGTTGTCCCAGCTTTGACCGAGAGGTTGAACTACATAATCTCCCAGGAATCTTTCCAACCCAAACAATTTGATGATATTCACCACAAGTAGTACACAGTACGTGTGTTTATAAAGACAATATGTTCCGAAAACACTGAGTTACAATGCAATTGTTAAAAACACAACAAAACAAAAAAACATGGAAACCACAGAGTACAGACCACAGCTCATACAAAAGCTCAAATCCTTTCTCATAAACCTTTGGAAAACAGTAATCACCTCAGCAAAGACAACAGGCAAGAAATGTGTGAACCAGTACCATCTATTGAGTTTAAGAGACTTCACGGCCAGCTGAGCATTCATCCAATGGATTTACAGCTGTACAAAAGTGCCATAAATGAACAAAATGAGGTGCCTTGTACAAGCCACCTCAGATGCCATGACTCGCTCTGCAGAAGAGCACAAATCAGTGAAAGAAAAGCCACTTTTAAAATAAGACTGGTCTGAAAACAAATGAGATTAGGATATTGACTGCAAAGTGTCTCATTTTAAACAGAGATTACTGGCTCTGCACTAGTATTCCACTTGATTTAGATTTCCACTTCCATCTGATTTGGATTTTATCACTGCAAGAATAATAGCACTCTGCCTTTCACATTAAGTAAGTTCTTTTTTGTATATAATGTTTCTCAACTACATATCCCACAGTTTAATTAAATTAAAATTGAAATTGCGTCGCAAGAATATAGACCATTTAGTACCTGAGACACCAAGCATTCATTCTGTTTCATGAAGAAATTAATTATGTGAGAGTCATTAACAACAACTATAATTCCTTAAGGATTTAAATTATGTTTTGAATTGGAAGACTAAAGTTTCCAGCTGATTTAAATTCTTCACAATGGCAAAAATGAATTAATGATGTTAATATTCCATATGTCTAAAACTTGGCATAGGAACGAAATTCTGTGTTAAATCTAAAGGTAGCAGCATAGACAGTGAAAGCAGAGTAACCTATCCCTATCCTACTGATTTAGTCCTACAGTAATCTGGAGTATTTCTGGATGAGCTACAGTCTATGGGTTCAAAATGAGTACTGATAAAATCAACAGCAGCATTGGAGCTGACTTCAAGATTGACAGGGCTAGGCTCTGGCTTTTCCAGATTATGTACCTTCTCTCTTTTTCTACAAGAAAACCTCAGAGCATTTTTTTTTCCTCAGCCATGGTCTGAGAGAAATTTTTCCCTGCCTAGCGGAAAGGGAGAATGATAAAAAAAGACCTATAAAGAATGATAAATACAGTATTTCAAAATTGGGCACCCTGCTGTTAATTATCATCATTTCCTCCACAGTTTATGCATATTCAAATTATGCTGGCACTTCTCCTTCTGAGGAAGCAGTTTGAAAGGGGATAGGCAAGAGGAATCTCTACAGCACAGCATGCAGTTTGAAAATTCACACACTGCATCAGCAGAGCCAATTTCCCAGATATATAAATCTGGGTTTAACTTCTGCGAGAAAAACACTCACATCCATCCCCTTTATCATACTATAGGGACATTTCTGCTGGCTGACAGCATCATGCAGAGAATCAAAATGAAGATGCAGGGCAAATTCCAAACCAGCATAACCCCCACATAACCTTCTTTTCCCAGGTCCAGGGCTCTATTTTGGAACTGAAAGGTAAACTGTGAGCTCTGCTGAGGACATTGCTCTCCACTGTCAAAGCCAACCAAACGCTCAGGGTTCAATTTGTTTTCAGGGAAAAGACACTGATTAATTAAAATGCAAAGGCATCTTCCTGCCAAATATTATCCAGCCTTATGTTCAGCTAAGAATAATTAAGGCTTGCCCATTTCATCCAAAAGACTGGTAGCCGCTCTCAACACGCCATCAGCTATCACCCAACAAAAGTCCATGTTTGCTGAGGAACAGATTGCAACCAAGCAGACAGGCAGCACATTGGCTGAGAGTTTTACTGCAGCCTAACCCACAGCTTCTTTGGTCTAAAGGCCAATAGCTGCTCTCTTTACTACAGCCATGCCTGGTCAGCCTATAAACACCGACCCCTTTAAATAGCTGTTACTTCTTGGCTGTTCATTGCAGCCTCCCATGCTGCTCTGGTGCAGAGAGGGAAGGGGTGTTTCTCAGGACAGGGGGTGCAACGAGCCCCAAGTGCTGCCCAAGGCTCTCAGAGCTCCCAGGTCATGCCAAGCCATGGGAGCTTCTATCACACCAGCTTAAATCCCCTTTGACTTCCATGAGAACGGCCAGGCTTTGAATCAGGCATATGCTAAAACCGTTTTGCTGATGAAAATAATCACAGTTAAAAAGCAGAATTAAAAGAGCTCCTTATTGGAGCTCATGCAGCCTGCACTGCAATTTTGGGGCAAGTTTCTCCATCTACTTCCAGAATTTAAATGGTGACCTCCTTCAAACAACCCTTTTTGCGCTGAAAGGCCAGGAAATGTAGTCATATGAGGATTAATGACTTGAATTAGCTCTCTTGCACCTGTGCCTCACTGTATCCATGGCAAAGACAAACAGTAGCTTTGCCTTTATGAAGCAATGCTTGAGGGTTTCTCTGGTGTCTACGCAAAACCTTTTCTCTCTTTGTTTTACCAGATAAACTACTTCAGAAGGAAAGATGCCTCCCACCGTAAAAGTTTCTGGATATGAAAAATGCAAATCTCAAGCAGCAAGAATAAAGAAAATCAATTTTAGACTCCTGGTGGCTACTTTCCTGCAAAGCTATATTATTTTTCATCAAGTATCTACAAGAACCAGATCACGTTTTCTAGCTTTCTGTTCCTCTCCTGTGTAATGAGGGAGAATCATGTATATTGCTTTCATTTAATTTACCCTAGAAATTCAGAGTTATTGATTGTAGTTGGTAGACTTCCTAGCTGTAAGAGACTGGAAGCAACACTTTTATGCCTTTTGCATTGCTTACTGCAGAGAGGGACCCAAAAAGAAGGAGAAAAAAAAAAGTGGGTAGGCAAAATTAAGCTTTGAGGCTGGGGGAGAATATATCATGCAGAGATGAAATACTGGTTGGCAACACATAAATACATAACACAACTAGAGCTGTAGACTGCCTTTTATGACATTTATTTAAAGAAATATCTGTAAAACTGATTATCTGAGAGATATCAGAAAGGTCTAGAGTAATCAGGCATGATTTGCATACAAAATTCACTGAAAAACACGGAGGTCTATGGAAGGACCAGAAACTATTTTTTAATCTGGATAGTATTTAGTAAACGGTTTTGCAAAGGAAAGGAAAAGAACAACAGAATTCTGAGGAAATATTTTGTTTGGATATTTTAAAAGCAATAATTTAATTCAGAAAGCTGCCAAAATATCAAACAGGATTAACGATAGAATACTTTGCATGATTTGGTAGCTTACAAATGAATGCACAGAGCCAGCATCTGTCAACTCCCTCAGGCAGCCTTGCTTAACGGAATGCAATTTCTTACCTGAAAAACATAAATAAGAAACATACATTTACATTTTACTCTGCATAACTTAATATGTTATTTAGTACCCTAAATCACACATGCAACCAGTTCTTCCTATTAAGCATGCAAAGACGCTGCATCACTTGTGTAGAATGTTTTTAAAATCAACAGTAGTTTCCAATTAAAACAGTTCAGATGTAAATATTTATACCAAACACAGAGACGTGATTAACGTTCTTACCAGGTACAAGCTCACTGGAGTACAACACTCCCCATAATTACCCCCTGCTTACAGACCAGGCACCAGGAGCAAGGAGGGCTGCTCTGAGCAGCCCAAGTGGCTACCCCAAACCACAACCACCACAGACCTCCTAAGGGTCCTCCTTCCCACAGGGAAAGCACTCTGGGACATGAGCCACAGCACGGCACACGTTCCTGGAGCACCATCCCGGCTCTGGGGTTTCACACAGGGATCACAACTGTGAGATGCAGCCCTGGCAGGAGGGGACAGGTAGGAGAGGTGCACGGGCAAGTCTCAAGCAGTGCATGAAGCTTGGCTCTGGTCTGAATCCCAGACCAGCATTCAGGGGAAACTTCAGAGAGCATTTTAATTTCTCCCTCACGTTGCACTCACATCAAATCTGCAGTTCCTTTCCACCTGGATCAATTGCTATTGAATGTGAACAGACCCCTGAGGCTGTGCTCAGGTATTAAATGTTTTTGGGGCAAGTCTCTGCAGTAAATAGGAAGAAACCTATAAGCCTAGAATGATCCAAAATTCACAGGGGTCTTGACAGAATCCATACAGCTGCCATGAAGTCCTTGACTGCAGTCATAGATTGATTGTACTCATTTAAAAAAAGGTATTAATGTATAAAGCTTCCACAAAGGACAAAATGTGCAACACCAAAGAAAGCATCAGTAAAACACTACAGCTCTTCACTGACATCTTCAAGCAACAATGTGAAGCCAAGTCAAGCAGCCAAATGCAAATGTCCAGGAAAGGACGAGAACTAAGAGTGGCCACGTGGTGCCTCATTTCATGTGGGTCCACAAAACTGTTGGCTTCCCCCCCCCCCTCCTCAAAATACCTTGCAATTCTGCTACTGGAGGCAATAGAAGAAAATTTTAGCAAGCCTGGAGTTGGGCCCTTGATGCATATCATAAGAAGCCCTCAAAAAAGACCAGGAAAAATATCTGGTAGCTCCAAACAAGCCATCCTGGCTCCCTGGGTTACTCAGGTGAAGCTGTGAGAAAGATTTCTAACCCTCCCTCACCCCACATCAACTTTATGAAATTTCTTCTCCAGAAAGTTTTTAATTGCACTTTAATTATGCAAACATGCCATAGGCTTTTGGGGTAGAACATTGGCTTAAGTTGAAAGAAATAGGTATCCATCAGTCCAACCAAAGTATCTGCAAAATACTCATTTCTGCAGTATTTATGCTTCTCTTTCTGTGAGGAAACCATTCCATATTTATTAATTAAACTGACAAGAGTTCAACTTCACTACACAGGAAATTCGTCTTTGAACTCTCTGCACCCTGTATCTATGAATGCGATTTTCTTAAAGTTCCTGTATCTGCAAGCAAGGTACTTCAAAGACAAATTTCCTTGCTGTGTTTAAGAATGCAAGAGACCCAGGCCATGATATATGGCATTTTCTGAGAAAACTGCATTTGCAGGGCTCTCTAGAGTTTCTTCAAGTTCAAGGGACATTGTTGAATATTGTTATGTCAGAGCTGATGCACTTTATTTTCCCACAGGTTTGCAGCATAAAGTGATATCTAAACACACCAGTCCAAATGACCCAGCAGTCTTTGGGGCTGCCTGAAATCACATCACCCAGGGCATGAAGAATGCCTTCAGAGGTTACTGCAAAGAAATGCCAGTGGTGTCGATCGC
Source organism: Neopelma chrysocephalum (assembly GCF_003984885.1). Taxonomy (NCBI): domain Eukaryota; kingdom Metazoa; phylum Chordata; class Aves; order Passeriformes; family Pipridae; genus Neopelma; species Neopelma chrysocephalum. The sequence continues at coordinate 11,724,214 of NW_020897809.1, forward strand.
GGAGGAGAAAAAACAGTCCTGCTCCCTGGTGGGCAGTGAGGGCAGCAGCAGGTAGAGGAAGGAATGATGCTGCCAGTTCAGATCATGTCCAATCTGGCCCTGGTCAAGGGGGCAGGACCAACAGAGAATGATGCTCCTCCCTACAGCTGAACCACTTTGATGTGCAACTTTTTTGATGCAAAGCACATGGGGAATCTGCAACAGAAGGATGGCTGACCAGCTCTCAAAGCTGCCCTTGTATCTGTCAAACCAAACTATTTGTGGAAAGATGGGACAGGCAAGATGCTCCAGAACTGTGTTTCAGGAGCCAGAATACCTCAAGTATTGGTGTAGGTAAGAATGGAGAGAGGGGGGACTGCTACATGCAGGCAGGGATTTAAAGCATGAACCAGAGGGGTCTGACCACAGGGGCCTGCTTCCCTGTCCCTTGGAGACATGTACCATGATTGTCATGGTACACGTGGCTTCTTCCCTCACCCACTAATCTCATAATTCACAATCACTGTATTTAATATACATAAACACTGAGTGCTCCCCAGGAACTACCACAGACCACTGTAGAAGAGCAGGGCTATGCCAGGCAGCCACTGCATGTAATTGCATCAAGAGCTGTTGATGTTCTTAATGCTAAGCAGTAAAAAACAGATATGAGCTCCCAAGAATTTGCAGGCTGCCCCCAAATGCCTCCACACTGGCCAGCCTCTCCCAAAGATCAGGGCATCAGGCAGACCCATAACAATAAGCAAAGAGTTTATCAGATACAGATTCAGCACTGCCACAGAGCATGAGAAGCACAAACTGTCTCCTTTATCCAGTACATTTAAAGTATAATGACAGATCACACTGCTCACATGGCTCAGTTCGGCTCAAATGCCAGTTTCAGTTACAGATGTGTGATGCAGGAGGGCTCAAAACTGACAGGTTTTAACCATATTTGATGGAAATTTGACACAGATGTTGTTGGCTCAGCTCAACGTTCCACAGAAAGAAAAGCAAGATTTATAAACTTCCCAAGCCTACTTGTTAATTCTCAGCATCACCTCTTGGTTTCCCTGCAGAGGGGGAGATTTTGCCTCGTCCCCCACCTTAAATACAGGGGATTGTTCCTCCCTGCAGAGCATTGCTAAACGACACACTGAGCTCTGTGTCTGAAGTCATCACACACAGTGAGAGGTGTCATTAACGCGTGACAGTGACACCTGGCTGTTTGCACAGCACCACTTCAATGTCACAGGAAACCTGATACAGTTTGGGGATTTGGATCCGAAGCGTGACGTTCCCATTTAAAATGCATACATCTGGGACAAGGAACAGAGAGGGGCTTACCTGCTTGATGTTGGGCTAGCAGAATTGCTCACAGACATAAATGAATTACCTAAACGTTTTCCAGAGAAAGCTTCAAGTAAACCCTGCAACTTCCTTCATATTTGCCACCACTGTCGCAAAGATTCTTTCTGAGAGATTTTTTAAAGGTTATATTTCCTCCTACCTTGCTACTGCCATGGGAGCATGAGGAGACCTCCAGGGGCTCATCCTGGAGAGGTCCCTAGGAGCTTGGGGCAGACATGCCAGTCCTGGTGACATCAGCCCCAAACTGTGCTCTCTGGACACTGTGCTGCACTCAACATGCAACATTCACCCTCAGCACATCAGCAGAGACAGAAATTGGTGAAAACTCCTGACTTTGCTGCTGAGCTGACAGGTAGTCCAGAGCAACTCACTCCACACCTCAGCCCTCCCTCTGTACCCTGTCTGTCCCAGAGCGACCCAATCTGCGAGGTCAGGACTTGCAGGGCACAGCAGCAGGCTCCTGATCCCACCTGAGGCACTTCCAGCATAAAAAGAAGTAATAACAAAGATGGCTTTGACCGTTAAATGGTAGGTCTTTAAAAGAAACTTCCCTCTTCTGCTCATTTCAGAGTCAAACAAATGTTTGGATGTCAAATACATGCAACTCTGGCCTGGGTTATACTGCAAAATATAAACTGTAAAGTAATTGAAAGGGACAGGTCAGAATATTTAGCTGATCTTTCCCAGATGCTTTTAATTTCTTGAGTTGGCATATGAGAATATTCTGGTGATGAATGAACTGTTTATACCAAAAAATCCAGTAATAAAAACAATGCCCTTAAAACTGAAAATATTCTGATGTGCCTTTATGAATATGACACACGGGCTTGGGGAAACAAACATCAGCAGTTGAAATGGGATAGAAGACTAAAACATCAAACAATTAGGTTTACTTGCATGGAATAGTTTGGAGGAGTAGAGCTGCTGCAGGTTCTACATTGCAGCTATATTATCTTAACAATTAGCTTGAAGACTATGGTCACAGCCAAACAAGCTCATATGTCTATGGTTTCATGGTATGCAAGCAGTAAAAGATGAAAAAGAATCTTTACATTATTTCATAACTTTAAAAGAACACCATATTGTGCATAACAGGATGAAGCACTTGTTTAAAAATTCAGTGTTATTTTAGCAGCAATAGCTTTCACTAGCAGCTTTCTGAACACAGCTGTGTAGGGAGGAAATTATTTTCCTAACATTTACTTCTTCCAAGGGCTAAAAAATGTCATGGCTAAAAGAGTCATGACTGCAGCCTTAGGTACAGACTAACACTCATCTAAGTATTAAGACTTAGCTAAGGGTGCCTTAGCACCCCTTGCCTTATGCAAGTTAGGGGTTTATTGGTAGCAAATACAGAAATGCCAAAGGGGAACAGCAAAAGTGAACATATCTGCAGTAAAATTAATATTCTAGCAGCCTGGAGAGCAAGTAGTTTCTCAGCCGTTTGAGTAAATATTGACAGCAAATGAGGTCAGTTACCTGAATTTCAGATGAAATCTGCAAATGTTTGATATTGAAACGTTCCCAACACTACCAAACATTTTGAGAAACCATATCTTTGTGGATCTTTTTTCCCCCCACCCACTGGTTGCCAAACTCCTGCCCTGAGGGATGAGTGTCCAGCCCTGCATATTGCAGAGGATCAGATGGATGGACAGAGAAAAAGCCACCAGGTAGCACTAATACACCTACGAATACTGTTTCTCAGCATTCAAAGTAATGAGATGAATCAGATTCAGAGCGAAGATTCAGCTCTGTGTTGCTACATGGAAACTCGAGAACACAAGAGGAAGGTACTTCAGGAATTAATTATTACCTGAGCCAGTGCAGTCAGACTCCATTACTTGTATGTGGCTGCTCACAGAGCAATTGCTCTGCTGCCAAGGGCCCTCTGCCCCTGACCTTCCTGCAGCCAAATGGGGCCTCAGACAAAAGGTCAGCTAACCCAAATAACTTATAATAGACACACCCTTCCCTAACAGGGAAAGTAACTACCATGCCACATATCTTTTAGCACAGGAGGGGAAGGAGACAAGAAGTACTGCCCTGGGATATGACTGGGTAAGTGACGCAGAGCTGCAGGGGAAGAGCAGCTACACTGGTGGCAGGATGACTAAAACCTGTTGGAAAACACACAGGTGACCAGTCAAACCTTAAACACCAAAAATCACAGCCCTAAAGGTTCAGGCTGACTCGGCATCTCCAGGAGCTCCAGCTACTGAATTACCAACTAGTGCCACCTGCAGCAACAAACTCCCAGGTGTGGGAAAAAGACACCAAGCCATTTAGTTAATGAAACCTTCAGTCCTTCTAAACTGATCTGAATTTTCATTACCAACTCCAAGTGTTTATGTTTCCAACATCCTAAACCCCCAGCACTGCCATCACTAAATCTCAATGCTGTCAATAAATTACCTAAATTTCAGGCAACAGAACAAAACATGGACAAGCCCATGCCCAGAGATCCATTGCTAAAGAAATAAATCTTCCTTCACTGCATAAAATTCTAGCAATGTGCTGCTAAAGTGATCAAAAGCTTATCATTGGTGCTACTAAATCTCTGAGGGTTGCCATTTTGGGTGCCTATTGAGGGTTTATATTTATGTCATAAATCATCTTGTTGCATTCCACAGAGAGCGATTTCAACACTAGGATCATACCCCTTAACTAGCTTTTTATAGGAAATTTAAAGGCTGAGGAACAGTAATGGCACTATTAAAGACACCTACTTTTTGCTTCCTGAAAATAATAGCATGCTACAGAGCCATGAAAAGAGAAAATGATAGCAGCACTAACCTGCAATAATTACACTAATAAAAAGAAAACAGCACTGAAGAAATTATGGGGAGAAAGACACTAAAATTTCTGTGTCTAGCATAACCTTTTAGAGAATATATTTGCAAAGTATATAAAAAGTTCCAGTTATTTCAAAGGTTATGATTATGTCCTTCCCTTATTTAAATTGACACCAGTTATTACTACACTTTCTTGGTCCAGAGACTAAAAAACACAAGAAGCATAAATTGTAGATATAAAATTATAGTGTTATTTGTTATTACACTGTTATTAAAGTGATATTTACTGAGTTCAGGCTGCTTTTTCTACTCCCTAATGTAAGATTTAGCAAAGAACAGGAAAAGCCTGACTTCATGACAGAATCAGCTAATGGATCTTTAACATCCCACATTTTCAGCAAGATGGAGGGAACAGAAATAGAAGAACCCCATGAGCACAGGCCACCAAGCTTTGGTGCAGAGACTATGGACATCAGTCTTTCTGCCACCCTGGGAAAGCTGTGGGTCCTCCAGAAGCCCCTCCACCTCTCAGCTTCCTGCTGTATCCACCTCCCCTGGGCTTCTCCTCCCAACAGAAGCCCCTCTCTGCAATGTGTATCTGTGCAGAGATCCCCACCTTTAGGTGGAGACAGACTGTATTAAATTAGCTCTGACCCAGCAGCTCCTCCAGGGTTACGTGGAGGGTTGAAAAGGCACCTCCAAGCAGAGAGCTTCAGGCAGAAAAGAACAAAACATGGCTATGGGCAGGGAAAGGTCTGAGTCCTCTTCCCAGACATCCCTCTGATGCACAGATGACCCTTAGGAAATTCCATGGCAGCAACATAGAGGAAGATCAGCCAAATTCACTTTCTTCCCAATCCTAGACAGCTGAGGCTACAGAAAAGGGACCCCAGGGTAGATTCCCAGCACACTACCACACATCCAGCACGCCCACAGGGCATTTCAACACCAGGGATATTTTTGGATTTATAACCATGGGTAACATGCATGAAATTATAGCAATGTTATTACTTCTAATCACTGCATCTTGTAATGTAATACCAGAAAATATTTTTCTTTCACATTGTCAAAAAACTAGAGTTGTTGATGATTCACAGTTGTAATCGACTATTTCATGTCAATAACAGCCCAAGTTCATTTATAAAAAGCTTCTACCATTTGGATGATTTGATAAAAATCTCAAAATAAAGGAGGAAAAACATTATTTGTTCTTAAATAAATAGCATTGCCTTTCATGCTATATAAATTGTAAAGATATGCAGTGTTTGCACCTTCACTTCCTACTGACATCATCTTTACCAAGAGCTGTCAGCAAAATGCAAAAAAGTAGAGGGGGAATAACACACAATTTGATGAGTGCAACCAAATATGAAGAGCTTATGCTGTTGCCTTCAGCTATACACCACCCATCATTATTCACACTGAGAGGCAGCAGTGGACACATTAGCAGAACTCAGTTCCTCAAGACACAGCTGCACATACAGCAGATGAAAAGGCAAAGTTTTTCTGCACTTGCTTCAACTTCAGTTCATTTCTTTAAAAAATTATAGAAAAAGAATCCGAGCCTAACCATCCATATGATCCATACTCCGCCCTCAAGCAACAGCAAGCACAATTCAGAAGAAACCCAGCACAAAACCATGTAATTTAATGCAAAAGGAAGGACTTATGGGTAAAATGGAACATGAATTCAAACCACAAATCTGAACAATACATAAACAGGCACAATAAGAAGAATATGGAGTGTGCATCCAGAATTACATGGGAGAGCCAGACCTATATCTAAGGAAAAACAGTTTTGAGAGGTCAGTGCACAGGTGTCAGAAACACCTTACTGCCTGAGAAGCACTATCTGCTCCCTCTTATAATGTGCTAGAAAATGTCCTGCCCATTGAAAGTGTCAGTAAAATTAACCTTAATCACCAGAGGAAAACCTGCAACCCTGAGCTGCCAGCCATCACATCTCCTGGAAGACAGTGCCCATCACCTGTCTCTGCAACTGAATCTCTGTTGTCAAGAGCAACTGGCAGTGTCTGAGGGAAGAGACAAAAAACAAGTGGCAAAAGCTTCTTTTCAGCAGTGGAAGAATCCAACAGATCCACCACAGAGAAGATGCTATTTTTCAAGGGAACTGCTGTGGCTCTGATGTCTCCAAAACTTACCTCACCTAACCATGAAGGGCTCATGACTCACTGTCTTTGCCAAGACACTAATTTCTTGTGATCTCTCAGGTGCAAACTGAAGTTGCACCATATTAAACAGAGCAAATGTTCCTTCAATAAAGGGGGGAAAAATAATTATCTCATCAGTCAAGAGGTCCTCCTTGGTAGGTCATTATCCAGGAACTGAAATTACTACTGAGCTACGCTTCCTTCTGACTAAAATATTAATAAATTAGTTTTCCATCTTATGCTGCAAGTTAAATTTATCTAAAAAGAAGTACTGTAGGCTGAGTGAGGTTACTGAGCTTTTCCAGATCTCAAAGGTCTTGTGCCACACAGAGTCTTCTGGAGAAAAAAAAAAGGTACCTCCACACTACTGGGAATAAAAAAAAAAAATACCTAAGACACTAGCAACAGATAAATGTACAATTTCCTTTTACTGTTCTACTTTTTTGGGGAGAGTATAGTCTGTATTACTATAAAGAGATAGTAGTCCAGAACAGAGCAGGCACAAACACCAACTCTTGGTTGAGCCAGGCTAACCGCACATAGGCAGATCCAGCTCAGGGATCAGACAGGTGCTCTGGGCCTGCAGCCTCTCTACATTTTTTTTAGTTTTTTTAGTTCTTCCTCTTGTTTGAATTTGAAATTCAAAATAGCTGCTAAAGAAATCTGAAGTCAAAACTATTCACCCACTCACAAGTGACCCCGTAACACTTACTTCATTCCCTGCTAACCAACCTTACTCATAAATCTCATTAGGGCTCTGGTGAGTGGAAAGGCTGAACAAAAGACAGGTAAAAATGAGAATAAGGGAGATAAAAGTGCTGAAACCTTGGGAAGAAACTGTCATTAAAACAAATAACAAAGGATTTTAATATCTAAATGTAGGGTAAAAATTAAACTATTTGAAACACAAGACTTGAAACATTCCAGTTTATTTTGTTTGCTCTTTATGCCTCAGGGATCGAGTTAATGAGGATTGCAATGGCCCAGTGGTAATGCCAAACTCAACAGCAAATCTAGCAGATGGTTTCAGCCTCCAAAATGAGAAGCCTCTTGACCTAAAGGGAGACATCCATTAAGTACAGGGTGCACAGTAAGTCTGACTCCAAAAGTAAGCTCATTCCCATAGAGGTGTCCCTAGCAGGGATGAGGGGCCCTGGAGAGGCAAAACATCTGGAACCAGCTTTTGGCAGGGGCAGCCCCAGCCTCTCCTCACAGAGATCAACCCCAAAGCCCCCCAAAAATGCAATACACAAATATAACATTGTGAATGAGAGCAATGTCCCTGTTTCTCCCCAGCGCTGTCTTTCTGGGAACTCAGAAACACCTCACAGGCCACCAATTTTCCTTGTGTGCAGACAGAAACCTCCCTGCTTCACCTGCAGCCACTTGAACAATGTCTGGAAAAAAAAAAAAGTCTCACATCTGGAGTTATGAACAATGTATCCACCAGAAAAGGCTTTGTTTTCGCCCCATAAAACATTACTGAGAAGTACAGTTCCAAATTCAGCAAGGAATAGGTTTAATTCTACATTTGCGAGCAAAATGCTGCAGAGGTGAATCGCTGCAGCATTGTTCATGGGCTGTCCTGATTTACAGCTGAAGAAGAAACAGAAACCCTCATATGTTGTTGTTCTGTGGTTTGGTTTTTGGTTTTTTGGAGGGTTTTGGTTTGTTTTCCGTCTTTTTTTTTTTTAAGGGTTTCCAGTTCTACTATTGAAATTCTCTGTGCACTGCAGCCATTATTACTGAGTGCATTTATAAAATACAAACTTTCAAAGGTAGAGGAGGGAAATCAGAAGCAAAATAAGTCAGTAGGCACTCACAGACATCAATATGTTCTTAACCAGGTCTATCTGAAGAAGCTTGATGGATTTGCTATTTCCACAAGTGTCATTAAAGGCATGGGACCTTCCATCCAGGTATATAATACTATTGAATCGGAGGATAGTAACAGCAAAATGAATTAAAAAACATCAGTTCCCACTCTAGAGACGTTTTTCTCACTCTCCCCATCACGAAGAAGAAAAAACCACACTTCTCTGGAAAGGCAGCCTTGATCCAGGTAAAGGATCCTGCCCTTGTTTTAACTCCCATGTGTAGAAGGAACAGAATGGTGAGCAGATTTAATCATAGCCCAACAGCCATTACCCAGAAAATTATTAAAAACATGCCATCCTGTTTTGACAGCAGTAGTGTTGCCATCTTGAGTTGTTCTACTTTGCTGTAAAAACAATAATTTTCATTCAGCTTTTCTCAACCTTAGTCAGCTATTGCTTTTTAAGCCACAAAGTCCATTAGAGTCGGAGCCAGGAACCAGGATGTGGCTGTCCAGTGAAGGGTTAAATCATAGCTGACAAAACAAAAAAATCCAAAACATTGGTTCACATTTCCCACAGCTGCTTTCAGGCTTCACTCCCCTCCTCTATTTAAGAGTTTATTTCACTAGTTTTTTAGCCATAACAGAAAATCCAGCACAACATTGCCTTAGCTTTAAGAATTACTTTGATTTAAAGGCCTCCATATACTGGTACAGTTATAACAGAGGGAGGGAAGATTTTTAATGTTGGGTGGGTTTTGGTTTTTTGTTTTTTAGAAAAAAAAAAAATCAACACAATTACACTAGTTATAACTACTAATGCAAACACAGGGATAGTGGTAGGAAGCTGCCTTATACTGCTAATAACTCATTCCTCATCTCCCCTGGGAGCAGCCAGACTGCTGTAGTGCCACGGTATCACACTGCAGCTCCTCCCATACTGGGGCACAGCATGGGTGTGTTTATAATAACTGTATAATAATAACATGTATAATAACTGTACCATTAACTTGGATGGAGCCAAAGCAGTGCTCTAGTTTTTCAGCTCCTCATCAAGGCAGCAAACCAACTGCCAGCCCAGTGTTAGGAAAACCTCGGGTGTCACCGCAGCTCCGGGCTGGGGTCCAGGGTAACAGGGTGGTGCCAGCTGAAGGCAACAGCACTGCTGGTCTGGCTCCACTCCTGTTACAGGATTGTATTTCACCAAGGCCACAGCACAAGGGATAAAGGACCAGAGAAAAAAAAAACAAAACCGAAAAAACCAACCAAACAAAACCAAACCACCAAAAAATACACACACAAAAAAACCCCAAATAAACAGCTGTTTTGGCAGGACTAGGAATGCTCTAAGAGCAGAGAGCACAGCACAGGCATTTGGCAAGGGGCTGCTTTTACACCTGGCTTCTCACATCACGCTTGCACGCCCAAAATGGAAAACATAGATGGGCCTCAGAGCCCCCATTCAGCAACTCTTCCCTGCTCAGCAGGGCATTTCGACATCTTTAACTTAAAGCTCGTACTTAAATTCCACTGATTTAGATAGGACTTAATTACATGCTTGAATGCTCTCCTCAGCTGGGAGAAGTGTAAATACATACTTAATATAGTTTGATGAACTAGCACCCAAGGCAAACAAGACCTATTTTGCTGGGCTAATGTTGGGACTTGATCATGTAAAGAAACACATTTTACGGAAAGATCCCTCTCATCACATGCAAAGATCCTTTTCTTTAAGAGGTATCTGCCTCTTTCTAGATGGCCTTGCAATTACGTTCACCTTGTACTTTGTGTTGTGAGTAAAAAATTGCAGAAAAGTGAAAAAGACTTTCCCAGGTGTCCCACAAGAGATGAGGGAAGATACTCATAAGCCTATACTCATAAGTATAGCCAGGAACACATTTCACAGTGCACTAACAGGTGCCTGAGATCATCACTGGGCCTCAGATACACCCCCTGAATCAAGAAACAAGCAAAGATTTTAGCATCCAATCTGACTGAGTATTCCATAGGATTATGTTGTCCATTAAAGTCAGGTGCTCCCATCATTTGGTTGCAAACAGTACTGCCAAACCATGAAGTCTGAGAACAAAAATACAGGACAAGCTATTACAGATGAAATTAGATGACTAGGACCAAGAAAGGAAATCAAAATATTATTTAGGTTTGTCATTTTATTCATGGGAGATCAAAATGAAAAGACAAAAAAATCCCAATACCATATGACAGAAATACGCATTATTGCATAGTTCATATGATAGCAATAAAAGTAATAAAGATGAGAGATCTGCAGAATATAGTTTTAAATATCACTGAGATTACCCATTTTATTGGCCTATATCATCTTCATTTAGAACTAATAAATATACCCACCCCACAAGGAACTGCAAACAAAGCAGTGTCATAGAACTAAAATTTATCTTCTTTTTTTTCCCAAAGGTATAAAATGAAGCTACTTAAAAAAAATAAGCAATAAATAAACCCCCACATCCGTTGCAATTATATCAGTTTGCAAGGAGATTTAATTTTGTTGGCAGGGCATAAGAACTTCGGGCATGCATACCACTAACATAATGAAATCCAGTTTCACCCACCAGACTGGGAAAGAAAAAAAAAAAAGGGAAAAAAAATAGGATGATAACAGTGAAAGCTGGTGCCCCTCAGTGGAACCGCAGGTTTAATAGAAACCATGTTTCCATGTTGCCTACAGCCAGGAGCAGATGAAAGACACTTGTGCGATTAGTTAACAAGTGGTCATTTAATCCCCCCCCGACAAACCCTCCTTTTCAATTTCAGGTTCTCCTGTTACCACTCCATGTTTGAATGCCTTGTTCAGATGTGGACGCAGCTCTGCACAGATCACACAAGTCTGCATTCCTAGAGAGAATTCAGATCCCTTTACTTTTGCCAGTAAAATTAGCAGGTATTTTACCAATTCACCACAGTATTTTCTTCTATTCTTCGTGAATTTAAGACAAGTATGATCTTGGACTGATGCTTTAGGAAAAAGTCCTTAATACATGAGGCTTCCAGTACCTGGGAGGTACGTGATTCACCTCACCTAAATTCTCTACCTGAGTGGCTCCAGGACACAGATACTGGAAAATGTTGCTCTACAACAGAAATTCACCACAAATCTCCATGTTACTTGTTCCATGTCCTTACACAGTAAATATCAGGCAGATCTTTTTTCAAAGATCAGGAAGTTACTTTGATTTATCTCCTATTTCCCTGAAGTAAGAGCTTAAACATGGGCGGCTTTTCAAGTGAGCACAGCACACAGGAGGTAAGCACATGCTTAAAAGTACATACAGGCTAAGGCAGGACCATATTAATCAGGTTATATGCTATGCAACATTCCCTTCAGTGTTTATGGTTGGTATTAACCCTGAGTTTGCAATACAGGTTTTGCCTTGCCAAGCATCCTTTTTAATTACAGCCTTGTCAGAATTAGAGTAAGGCAGTGTGTGATCTCTAACTTGAGCCTGAAAATGGGTTTGGCTTTTAGCTTTCACACTGTTCTTAACTTCTGAGAGAAGCCCTCATTATAACAGTGTGTAATTTGTAATACTCACACTTAAACGACATCCTCTTAAAAGGGAACTTCTGGTTGTATTACGCCTTGCAAGTACAATTCATGAGATAAAGCAGAAAATCATCTCTTGCTCACCCCCTTCCTTTATCTAATCACTTCATGAAAAATTACTCAAAGGCGCCTTTAAGGCCAAGGAGTCATTGGGTTTCCAGTCATTGACTTTTAAATGGATAGCTGGAAGCAGTGCAAATTTCTTAAATTCCACAACAGTAGCAAGTTACTGAGCCTCCCTTTCACCCCAACTACTCAATTTATGCTCCAGCACACATTACTGCAGATATGACCTCTTCCATCACCAACCAGTCATGTTGCCACTATTAATGCAAACAGCCTTGCTCTACAGCTACGTGTGAACAAATTAATTGAACTCATATTGAATTGACATTACAGGGTCCCAATTAGGCTCTAAAAAGGTTTAGAGGAAGATCTAACTTTTAGCCGTGCTAGACTGAAATAATCAATATTTCTTCTATCTAGCATTTGTGTTTCAAGTTCGATAGTTCAGATACTGGTGATTCATTGTTCAGCTGAAAGAACCATATCCTAGATTAAATCTTCTCTGATTTAGTCAAGTTACAGATACAGGTTTTGGGCACAAGTTAACAAGACATTGGAGCAGAAGTTTGAGAAGTTCAAACCGTCTTTAGCATAGCACTGAAGAAATTGTTTGCACTGCATGGGTTACTCACATTTCAGTTAACAGGAGCTTATAACAACAAGAATTACTTTACCATTCAGGATATCATTTTTGTTCGGGTCCTTTTTCATTTGATTATTACTCAAAAATCACAAATTTAAGTCACACTGTTGCTCCTCTGCCCCAAAGACTCTATTTGTATTCATATCTTTAACTGAATGACTGTCTTTCAAGCAAAGCAATAAAGACTTATGAAAATGCAACCTGTCTTTCATAAAGAAAAATGCCCACATTTCCTAAAAGCTGGGGTCCAAGCCATATGGAGCACTATCAGTCACAGGTTCAGAGGTGGTAAGGTCACACAGCCTGCAGCACAAATTTCACATGGCAGGTTGCTCTTTTCAATGTAAATTAATGCTTCTTTGCAATCCAGCTAATAGATTAATAGATAGACTGTACCTGATGTGAACAATCAAAACAAGCCAGTGATACAGTCTTTGCAGTACCTGCATTTAAATACAATACATCCCACAAAATCAAGGTGAAAGACTAATGATGCTGGCATCTCTCACCTCAACACCCCAAATTCCCAAGGATTTCCCACCATCCCTGGGGGACTAAGGGGCACATCTTTCAGCCTTGGCAAAACCTTCACTGTAATGACACGAGAGTCAAAGAGGAATATGTACCTGTATGAACATAAGACATTTACCTATAGGACTAAGACAACCATGACATTGTGTTCTGTTGCAGGATTTTCACAAATAAATGAATAAATAAACTCAGTTGTGCAGAAGCTGCCTCTTACCACGAGAGGGCACGTTTTAAAAACCTAAAGCAGAAAACTCCTGTTTAAGAGCAGATGCTATTCCAGTGAGGGAATAAAGGTTTGGGGCATAAGGGGGGGTAAGAGCTCAGAGAAAAGCCAGTGTAACAATTGAAGATGTGAAATGTCTATAAGGGCATTCAAGCTTGAGACAGGACAAACATTCATGTGACAGACTGAGCATTTCTTTGCTGGCACCGGTGCTACATGGACACCAAAGGTAGTTCACAGGTCTGCTGTCACCTAGAAACTGGGAGCATTTTGAAATTGCAGCTGATAAGTCAACTCTCTCTTTTAGTAAGCGAATGATTTATGCAGTTAAACTGCACTCAGAAGTACAGATATTAAAATATTCTTTGAAAGGAAGCACTCAGCTTTCCCTTAAACTCCAGAATAACATAAGCTACTCTGCCAGCTTTATTTCTGGGCTGCATTTGTCAGAACACGCTGGAAACCTGCTGCAGACAGAGAAGCAGTGCAGTTCTGTTCCAAATGCTGCACATTAGCTGAAAATGCATATCTGCAGGAAGGCCATTATTTCATATTACAGGTCTGTAGAACTATCCTGTACAGATTCAGATCTCTTTTGCTACAATTATTTTAAACATAGAAGACAGCCCATTACCTGCTTCACTTTATACTGGATTATAATGCAGCTGCTATAAGGAGATATTTTTTCATTTATTCACAATGCAATATGTATCACAAACAAAAATATTAGCATTTTCCTAGAAGTTTATGAAAAACATTACAAATAGAACATATCCCTTTGCAACATAAGATAACATTATATGTTATTTTAACAAGTTGCTGAGGAATGCATCAAAGTACATTCAACCTAATAGAAAAAAGTACATTTAAGTTCAATCATTTTAAAAGCACACGATTCAATCACAGGTCTAGTTATTATCCCTTTCTGATTAGAAAAAAAAAGCAATATTTCTCCCTGGCAAACACTATTGTTCAAAAAGGGAGCAGCCAATACTGGCTTCAATTCCTTATTCCATGTCATCCCATTCAGGGCTTTCCACATCAATTTCCCTGCTAATAAACCTTTTCAAAACATTTCAAAGGAAACTTGCTCTCCTCAGTCGCTCTCAGATTTCTACAAGCCTGACATTAGGGCTGTGTATAATGAAACAATTAACAATGACTCTTTTCTACTCCTCGCCACCACAAAGCCTGTTGATAATAAAAACTCAGCATTTGTGTCAAAACTTTCTTTATTATTGAAATATTGCCATGTACAACGCTAAGGAAACCAGCCATTATAATTCAGCTTGCAAGAAAATCTGATGAATTCAGTGGGACTTCCCACACCAGAGCAGTCATTCAAATACATATTGGCAGAACAATCGACGAAAGCCAAAATATACAACAGCTCAATTAATGCTAAAATTTTCTGGCAGCAAAGGGGTATGAGAAGCAACATCTGGCTGGCAAAGGCAGAGGGCTGATGCTCAGTTATTTCTTAAATTAAGGCTGCCAAAGGACACTTGTTTTCACACCAGACCCACACTAGGGCCACAACGAAAACTGTCACAACTCAGTTACTGTGCCACAACCTGCACATCTCTGTGGGTCATTATTATACCAAGAGACACCTCTGAAAAGCACTTAGCAGCTAAGACAGGCTCTTCAGGAGCTAGTATGCATCAAGATTAGTGGATCCTATGCTTCAAAAGGAAGGATGAGTGTTTTCCTTAGTTTTATGAGATCGGGAACTATATCAATGGAGATATGAAATAGTTTTGCTTCTAAGAGAAAATAAAAAGAACAATTAAGCAACATTCCCCCATCATGACTACAGAGCTTATTCACCATCTCCAGAAGATGGTGCCCTAGTTTAGAGGTGGAGCTCTCTCTTGTTGAGCTGACCATCTAGGAAGATGTGCTAGGAAGCACATTGCAGCACACAGGTGACATCTGAGATGACACTTCAGATATTGGCTCATTAGAAGGAAAAGAATGACTGAATATAGGACTGTCCATAGCAGACCCAGTGCACTTCCACCCCATCTGCTTCAGGAATCTCTTGGGCAGAAAAACATCCACCAGGATGACCACAGTTCCTCCTAGCACAGGCTACAAATTTGAGACCTGGCCAGTACACAGCAAGCCCAAATGTGAGGCTTAACCTACACACTCCCTCAGATACAACTCCCCTTCCCCAGCCACCAGCATTCTCCCTAATTCCTTGTCAGTGTTTCCCCTTTCCTTTCAGACTTAACCAGCCACAAAATATTTCACCATCAAGCCTAATGACTCCAGGACTGTAGCAGACCAAGCAGAAGCACTGTTTCACTGCACCTATAAAAATCTGAGCTTTCAAACCAGCCTTGTTTCAGCCCTAGATTGGCAGTGGCTGATGTCAGAAGAGGGCTGACAAGCGATCCAAGGAAGCCTGACACCCCTCAGCCAGCTCCAGCCTGACACATTGGCCCCGTGTGCAGCAGGAACAGCCATGCAGCAAGCCCAGATCCAATAGACTTCCATCAGGTCCATCACACTCAGACAAAACGCCATTCCATCGCCTTTGGTGGGCATCCTCCAAGCCAGCTTCTGCTCACAGGCTGAGCTCATATGGCCACAAGTGTTTAAGCTGTCCAAGGCAGGATTGTCACCTGCTCACACGTCTGTAAAACAACCTTGATGTCAGGAGCCCAGTTAAGGACCCTACACAGCAGAGCAACACCCAGCTATGCTGAATTAAGGTGTAGAGCCCCATACACCTGTTCACCATTCTTTCCTGGGAAGGAATTAATTGAAAACAATTGCTACTTTATCTAAATAATTAATAATAATAATAATAATAAAAGAATGGCGCAAATTGCATTCATTATTTAATAGCATCAGAAGTCAGGCACATGCACAGTAACAACAAGCACTGCTCTCACTGCATAATGGCTGCTGTACTGGTCTATGCTGACAAGGGATACTTCCACTTACAGACAGGCAAATTCAGTGAAAAATCTGTAGAAATATTGCATCGATATTGTTTCAAAGATATGATGTTATGTGAATCTTTATAGAAACCTCTGGGACAAAAGGTGACAGAAGTGTAAAAAATATAATTATAGAGCATCAAGCCCATGTCCCTGTTTGCACAACTTCTGTTTGAACTTTTGAGTTAATTACTGTTTTCTGAGAACACCACAGGCAGGAAACAGGCCTCCTTAATGGTAAAACAAAAGACTGCTTGGGTTGAAATATTTAGCTGCAAACCGTGACAGATTCAGCAGGAGACAGTCCCTGGAGTCACAGTGGTGCTGGCTCCAGAGGGAGCCACTGTCTCGCTTTTGCAGTGCCAGCAAGAGGCCAAGCACACAGAAAAGCAGCTACAGCTTAACCACCACAAAGGCTTTCCAAAGGAAAAGCAGAGAGAATACGAAGGGAGTCTCTTCTGCATTAAGTATTGAATTGTGTAATGATAGCTACTTTCCCAACAAAAAGCCACAGCAGTCCTGTGTGTGTACTATTGTACTAAAACAAACCAGTTTGCTTTATAAACACAAATAGTCAAGTGTTGCCAGAAGGAGGAAGCATAGGTGCAAACATATGTGTGTGTAGTGAGAGTAAAGTAGTTTATATTCAAAGACTATGCTTCAAAAACCAAGCCCTATTGTTGAAAGAGCCCGCACAAGAACACGCCACAAAAAGGTAAAGGTAAAGGTAACTGAGAAGAAAAGCAAAAAGCAGTCCATTGGAAAGACATAAGAGCATCTTCTACTCAACTCCTCCCAAACACCTGTAATGTTGGGTTTGCCTTGTTAAACAACAGAACAAGGCCCCCTTTTGTAATTGCTCGAACTGTGCTGAACTTGGATCATGCTCAGCTGGACATACAAATCAGATGAGAGATGAGCAGATGGGGAGGGTCAGAAAGGCGAGTCAACACACCTGGACATGGACAGAGCACACAGCCAAGAGCAAAGACAGAAGTTCATTGTTTCCCAGGGGAACAAGAACATCTCTCCACAGCACTGAGGAATGTAATTGATTCTTTTAAGATATATCCAGGGTAGCTGTAAACCAGCTTGCTCAAGGGGCCACCAAGATCCCTGGGAGGTGCCACTGCCAGCACTAAGGTCTAACAGCAGGTGTTGATCAGCTAAAATTTAAAAAGACCACCAATTTCATCTCCGTAACTTGCAGTAACAACTTGGCCACACTGGAGACACATTCACATTCACATGCCATCCCAAACCTTCCCTAGATTCATTGCCCCTCCTCTGTGGGGGGGAATGGTCCATCTCAAAGCTGTATCAGCTCTAATCTAGAGCAGAGCATTAGCCTTGATCTCTGCTCAGAAGTCAAAGTGTGGAGGGGTGGGTGAGTTATGGGCAGACAGAGTCCAAATACATTTTCTCTTTTACAGTGGTCCAAGTATGACTGCCAACTAAAATCAAAAGTTTTGTGGTTTTCTGTCTGCATAGCAGCAGTCAGCCTTTGTGAGTGGAAACTAAATCCCAGAGACACGCAAGAGCCAGGCTGGCAAATGCTCTGGCTTCCAGCAAAGCATATTCTGCAGATAATGAAGTAACATGACGCAAGTCAGAGAGACTGGTTTAACTCTACCTGCTGCACGCCATTAAAGAATGTAAGAGGTGCATCTCTGCTACAGCCCATTCACTGGAAGACTAATGGACTTGAGTTTAACATACCACTAACGAGGACTTAGCAGACAAGATGATTTTCTCAGAGAAGTCTGCCTAAGGAATGCTCCTGTTCTATGCTGCACAACGTACCAAGGCTGCACAGAGCAGCAGGAGACACCTAGGTGTTCACTTGCAGCAAACATGGGGCATGCCAAAAGTCAGCCTCCTCCACTCCTGTTTATATCAGCCCCTCAAACACTGCCTCGTAGCAGGACATCCATCAGGAGCTGGTTATAGTCTGCAACCGTTCAGGTGAGACGGGCCAAGCAAAATAGCAATCTAATAAACCACACAGACATCATAAGGTGGGAGGTGGTGGCTGACAGCCCTGTTCTGCCCTTTGAATTCAGAGCTTTGCTCCCCACCAGCTTTATACCCCAAAGGGGAACATGACAGGAACACGTGCCAGCTTACCAACCATGGGGATGCTTACCCTTTCCCATGGAAAACCCTGTAGAGCAAACACAGCTCACTAGCAGCCTCACAAGTTCTTCTGTGACATCTGTCTGTCTCTCACCACTGGCTTTGGTAGGCAAATTGGAAGTGGAGCAAAACTGGACCACTTAGCATCCTGACATACCTCCAACCACCACCTGAAAAAGGCTTTGCCTTTTTCACCCGCTCTCTTCCCACCACATCAACAGCCCTTCTCATGCAAGAAGGAGCAGCAACAACTCACCAGCACATCTGCTCTATAAAGGGAGCGTGGCTGACCTCTGTCACCCCTCCTCAAGTGCATCAGCCCAGTTTCATGTTGTGCAGTGTAAAAGCATCCACAAGGTACCCACTAGCTGCTTCAGTATTGCTAATGGTTTGCTCACAAGTAAAAATCTACTCGCAAAGAAGAGAGCAGCAAAAAGCACCCTGTGAGCTATGGTTCCTTCAACTGCAGCCTTCTGAGGTCCCTTCTGCAAGATAATGAGGTCAGGCACCACAGCCCCAAACATATGTTCTTTTGCTCTGGAACAGATCAATAGCTTTATCTTTCCTCATATCAGAATGTCGCTGTGATATAACACTTATCACTAGGAATCTACTAACACTCATTACACCACAATGAGCATTTTGGGCAGAAATTCCATAGAAGAAGAATTATAATACTTGCTGGATGCATTTACCATATCAAGCTGAATAAAAAAATCAAAGAAATGCAAGTACATGTGTTTAAATAAAAAGCTTTGTTTTGCTCAAATAAAGAAGATAAAGACAGTAAAAGATATAAACAGGAAAAACTAATTATAAAAATCAAAATCCTTTTGAACAGTCTGGATGGTCATTTGGAAATAAATCTCTATTCTTAATGCCTCAAAACTCCTGCTATGTCAAGCTTATTGCCAGAAGAAAGGCTGCTTACAAAGATAATTTTCTTTCATTAATGTACAACGAAGTATTTAGATGAAGAAATTCCAGACGGAGAGCAAGACTTTTTTCCTCCCTCTGCCACCAACATGCTGTTGAGTCAACCCTCCTTAAAATATATGTTCTGGTGAATTAAGGGAAAATCGAGCAGCTCACAGGAAAAAAAAAAAGAGGACAAATGAAAAGCTTGGCTTGACATGTTAATCTCTGTTGCTTTAATTATTGTATTTAATGTCATTTGGAGAGAAAAAGAAATAAGACTACAACAAAGCTGTGTGTCCTGGATGCAGCGGGCTCAGCAGGACTTCTGCCAAAACCACAAAGTTTTTATCAATACAGCTTCTGATTAAGCTTTCCCTCTCCCTCTGACAGTCCTGTATGTTTTCATCTCTTGATTTAGAGCCAAATTAGCTACCCGTTCCAAGGGTTAATGATCTCAAAAGTCTTACTGTGGCAACTATCTGCTCAGAGCTACTAGTGTAAACTTAAACATACAACAAACCCTGGTACATGATGCCAATACTACAAAAAAAAAAAAGAGATAAGATAGTATTTCTTTGACTGTGCAAAGTCACTGCAGATGACTTTGTCATGTGACAGACCTAAGACTTGCTCATATTCTGATGAGCCTGGCTTGGAGGTAAGCAGGGTAAGTCCCCCACTGCCAGGATGGAGTCTCAAGTCTGGCTACTGGCACTGCAAAATGACAGGCTGCTACAGAGAATTCATCTTGAACCTTCCCATCAATAATCTGAGACAGAGAAATGCCAGCTACAGCTGAACACCATTTTTGGTTGATTGATAGGCTTCGGCTAAAAAAAAATTTAAAGGGAGGGGAGAGGAGGAGAAAAAAACCACCTCTCACTTTTGTACTGTTTGATCCAATTTCTTGTTAATGATCCCATTACAGCAGCAGCTATCTGATCAGCACTCCATGCCAGAAGGAATTCCATTGCTCAGTGTCTCATCTATGTCCATCTTAGAGGCACCAAGAATCACAGCAGTCCTGGCGATTAAACACTTCAACAAATAACAAAGCTGGTACCGTTACTCTTGCATAAACAAAGGAGAAAACAGCAAACATAAAACAGAGAGTCAAGTGAACTGGACTGTTCTTAACCAAAATGACTGCAAGCTTTGGCACTGGGTCCAACAGGATGGTTCCAAGGGTTTCCATCCTCTCCTTTGCCCATAATTGCCCATGCTGGAAGACTGACTGCAGCCTGCTCGCTGCTGAGGAAGAGCTCTGAATCAGAATCCACTGATCTGCACCTTGTCCTGATCTTCAGGTTGACCAGGGACTCCTAACCAGCATTTCCTTTGCTCATGAGGTTTCCATACATTTCAAACCTTGCAGAACAAGACAGCATGACAGGACTGTGTGCTTGCAGCAGGCAGGAGGCAACTTTATGAGAAGTCATTTAGAGAAGCCACAGAATGACCACTCAAGTCCTTACCTCTCCCTCAGCTACCACTACATTTTCAGGAAGAAAGATTGCAATGCTTCTATCCCACCTGGTGGAAGCCAGCAAAACATTTCAGGAAAGGGAGTACAAGGCACTCTTGGAGCATCCTTCTTATTTGCTAACAAGATTTCTGTATTGTAAAACCAAATCAGGACAATGAGGCAGAGAGGCCACATTTCACTTGCGTGAGATCGGGTTTTTTGCGGACTCTCAGACTCAAACCTCTTCCCTGCCCCACAGCCTGCTGCCATCAGCTCATGCCACCTCCCTGTCAAGCTGATTTGTTAGTGCTGCAACAGCTTTCTTTATCTGGCTGTTTTTTCTGCAGCACATCTCTGAGGCATAAACCAAGCCTGGAAAAAACCTAATTAGCGTAGACAGCACTGCAACACAATATTCACAATGTTAACAGCCACTAAGTTTTCAGGAGAGCGCGAAGAAAGCGATAAATGCCGGTGCGCTGAGAACTAATGAAACCTCTGAAAATCACTGTAGCAGAGAGACCCTATTGTATAAGGATTTAGATTTGAAAGACCATAAGGAAATGCCTTTTAATTACAATAATATATGTAAAGACAACAGTTACTTTGCTACAGTGCTTGTTTAAGGCTTTATTGTTAATTAGTTTACAAGATGAAGCAGAAGACAGTTAAGAAAAAAAAAAAGGTTATATGCTCTAGATATTAACATTTGTCTGTTAATTTTGATAGAAGCTCATTCATGAACTGTACCACAATTCAAAACTAAGGATGAAGAAACTTTTCTCTTTGGCCTTGCTACACTGTGGAATTTGTAAAATGCAGATTATGCCATGTAGAGCAGACAGAAATATTGGAACTATTTCCTTAATATTTTCTTAAATGTTTTTCATTAAAGCATTGGCATAGGATAGAAAAGCAGCAACACATCAATGAGCTTCAGCCAGAACTCAACCAAAGGTCAACCAGCCCCATATAACAGCAATGCAATTCCCGCTGTTCCGCTGGCTCAGTTTCCCAGGAACTGGGAGGTACCCAGGCTCCTGACATCCTCATAGTCCTCCAACCCAGCCTCACCAACACACAGATGCTTGGCTACTTCCTTTGGGAACCAGGACAGTGGATTCCAAGAGGGTTTATGGGGCAAGCTGCATCTCTCTTGTTTTTAGGAGTCAATAATGACCCCTAATCATACAATGAAACTGTAAAGCTGAGACTCCATTTGAAGAAAAAACAAACACAAATATCTAAGGGTTAGAATACAGACCTTCATTTCATGGTCTCCCTTCTAGCTACATGGCAGGAATATATCAGTGTCCTTTACAAATGTCCCCTCTTCCCAAGGCAGCTTTTGAGGCAACAGTAGGAACAATTCCCATGAAGTTCAGGAAGATTACTAAAATGATGTTTACAGCTAGTCCTGGAAAATATTTTATTGTGTGGGAAAAATACCATCTTAATGTCCTAATAAAGACTTTTTCAGAGTCATTGAGACTTTCATGATACTCAGTGGTCTAATGAAAAACTTGTAGCTTTTTTTTTTTTTAAGTTCATTAAAACCTTACAACAACATCCCTGAGAGTTTAGTAGCACACCAGTCTCACTCAGGATTAGCTTCTAGTTGGAGCTCTAACAGTGTAGTAGGAAAAACAAAAAAGGCTCTGAGGACTAAAATCAGTATTTTTTGATGCACCTCTAGTGTCATCTCAACAAATAAAAGCCTGTCCTGGACACGTGGCAAACACATACAATGGACTACACGCAAGCTGAGCCCCATTAGATAAATCTATTAATCAACTATTCAGACAACGTGTCTGTCCTCCTGAAGGCACTTTCTTCATTTGTAAGACAAATTTACTTCTTCACAGCACATCAGAATTCAGGCTGCTGCTTCACCCAACATCCTTCTTCACCTTGACACAATGAATGACTTCACTGAGCCCATCACAGAGTTATGAGTAACTCCAGAAGAAAGACAAGGACAGGTTTGTTTTGCTTTGCAGCCTAGACAGCTGATGCTGGTGGTACCAGTATCTTTGGACAGGGTAAAGGACTACACCAGCTCTGAGCAAGATCTAAGAAAGCCTAAAAAGTTAGAGGGCACCTTGAGGGACTACTTACAATTAGAATCAAACAGGTTTGGGCAGCAAGAAAAGCCTTTGGATATTTCCTTTTAACTATTTCCATTTGATACCACACATTTTTCATTGACACTTGATGCAACTCATGCAACACAATATTGCCTCTCCCAGGAACCTCAGGGCTCCAGCACAAGCTGGAATATCCTTCTGACAAAAACACACTGCAGGAGAAGGCAGAAACACTGCTGAGGACAACAGGCATGTCTTCACTGCTTTGGCCTTTTCATTTGACTACTAAAGAATCCAGAAAAGCCCATGATCAGAGACAGGCTGACAAAGAGCATCTCCTTTAGAAAACTGTTCACCATCAGTCAACTGAGGACCATACACAGGAGGAAATTCACATTTCTGTTTGGCTGCTTAGCCTGTAAAAACTGAGTCCTATGACTCAGACATATAAAGTTGCTGGCTCTGACTGATGGTAAAATATAAATGCTTCCACTTCAAAGTAAGAAATAGGGTTTGCAAGAAATAGGAGGCAATATCAAATCGCTGCCTTGACAGCCCTCCAATGGCATTTTAATTCTTTGACCTGTATTTCTGACAGGCAAATCAAATACAACAGGATTTTATTATTAAATTTCTAATTACCTTCATTAGCTACAACTGTAGTTTAAATGGTGTCTAAGCACCAGTATCATCAAATCCCATAGCAATAAGTTACCTGAATAAAATATAAGTGTAAATTACTTACATAAGATATACTTTTGCCTTATTAACATAGATCACTCTAAATACTTATGTCTCTATTAATAAAATTTTTCTAAGCTTTCTAACTACATTATGTAATTTATTGCTGCTAGAGAAACCAATAGCTTACCTACACATTACTCTTTTCCATCAAAAACATTTTGTGGGAATAAGTTAAAGTTCTTTATTATATTTGTTTTCTTCTTAAATGTCTGTTTAAGTAGTCTCTGAATTTAGCATACATCATCTCCTACACAGACATATTTGTTAACTGTGTCCTTTTTTCCTTTTCTTTGCACAGCTGACAGCCCAAAGATACATGAAACCAAATTTGTACCTCTTGCACTGTAGGCCCATGAGATGTCTGAAACCTGGATTTTGGGTTTAACTGTTCAGGCAAAGGAGAAAGAAGGACCCGTTTCAAACAGATACTTTGATATAATACATGTCCAATGAATACACAATACATAAAAGAAACAGCAAAAACGTACATTCCCTACTTCTGACCATTCAGTTTGTACTTCTCAACTGTCCTGCTGTGACAAGCTGATGGGCAGAGCTTGGTTTGGGAATGACTGTGAGATGTGTCCCTGAAGCTGGTGGGGGCAGGTACTCGACTCCTACACAGCTCAGGGGTGGAGGAAGAGTTGGAAGAAGGCATGAATTCTACTCCCTTTAGAAAAGCCCTTTGCATGGAGGTCCATAAGAAAAGAGATGGGTAAGAACTCAATCCCCACACTAAACAAAAAGTTACCCAATTGCAAGCTAGGGAGTAGAGGAAAGGCCTCAGCAGAAATCCACAGAAGCCCATTTCCACCTTTAAAAATATAACATAAGAGGATAAAAAAACCCAAACAAACTGCCAGCCTAGCTTATCCCAGGATGAGCTCCAGTTCAGTAAATATTTGTTCCATCACAGCAGCAAAACAAGGAAACTGGAAAATACTTACAGAACTCTGCATCCATATGCTTGGAGTTATTAAACCAACAATGAGAATACAAGCATGAACAAAGCTACCACCCCTGTGCTTCACCCTCTCCAAAGAGGTAAAAGGTCTTGGGACTGTAAATCACACTTTTTTCCTGGCTTTTATGAAACATCATAATGTTTAACACTGCTCTAATCCTGTCTCTGCAGCGAAGAAGCTTCCTCATTAATTGCCATTTTTCTCAGATGATAAAAATCAGACTGAAGGTCACGCTGAGCACCTCCAACACCACACAACCTCCTACCTTTGCCTTTCACCCTCCTGCTGTCATGAATGACACCTCTTCATTTTTCTCACCGTTGCTGCTGTTGAACCTTTGGCAGAACTGACAGAGGGGGACCTGACGCGAATTTCTTTGGACACAAGACAGAAATGAGATTTGGCTGAGCAGCTCATGCACAGGTGGAGATAAGCACCTTCCCATGAAAGAAGGGATGTGTTTTCACCCCTCTTCCTCCCAATCTCTTTTCTCCTCGAGAAAAAAAAAACACACTAGAAAAATATTATACAAGAAACAGATGGAGGAGACAGGGAGGTAAAACAAAAACAAATGGGTTATTATTTGGTATAAATCTACTCTGGTTCCTAAAGGAACGAATAAAGTAAAAAGAGAAGACATTCAATACACGTAGCTTTCTCCTTCCACAATATTGGGCTGATGCCCAGAATTGAGGGAGTGATGAGAGTTTGTTCATATGAGCCAAAAGAAATGGCTCTCACTTGTTGATAGTATCCTTTACAAGATAACAATTACAGTGTTTGCCACAGATCACGTCTAATTCTTCCAACATCTCAGACTGGAAAGAGTTTCCACTTTTATTAGTTTTGAATAAGCTCAACTTCCCTTTTACTCATTTTCCTTGAATGCTCCTTTTCTACCTGGCATTAAATCTCTCTTCGGACATTTACTCAATTAATTTGCCTTAATTAAATTGAGATTACTCCACTTAGGAAGCGGAGTGAACTGAAATCAAATTAAAGCAACTTTAATTTTGAAAAGTGTGCAAACACAGAGGTTTAATGAGGTTTAAATAATCCTTTTTAAATTCACACCTCTAGTTAATTTAATTCAACTTTCCTGATGATCCCTGCATGGACATGTCCTATGTCAAGACATATTTTAGAAAAGACAGTGAAGGGAAGAACAACACCCACAGAAGGAGAAAAAAAAAAAAGAAAAAGGCAATTCTGGCTACAAATCTCTGCAACAGGATGAGATCACTTATTTTTCTGCTTTTAAGAACCCTGCTAGCAACAAAAGTACAGGGGACGAGGGGGTGGATCTGTACACATCCTCAGCACATCTTTTTCATCACTTACACAAGAGGGCACAGCAGTGAAAGCACAGACCTGGTATCTCTTTGTCAAATGAAGAGGTGAAAAATTATAGGATAAAGGACACCAATAGCAACCAAGAAACAGCCAAGATAAACTAAATCCTATCCTAAGGTGAGACAGAGTACGATCACAGGCATTTATAGGGCTGCTGAAAGAAGATGTCCAGGATCCACAGAAAGGAGCAACATGGTCTAACACTGCTGTGATGACCATGGTCTCATCAGGGTCACTGAGAATCTCTCTGTCCTCCTTCAAGGAAGAAACACGGGTTGTCACTGCCTACAGGGTGAAACCAAGGAGCGGGTTGGATGTTTTACTGGACACTCCCCCAAACTACCACACCAGGCTGTTGACAAGACAAGACAAGCACGGTTCAGTGTCACCAGCCCTTCGGTTTTGACCTCCGTTTCTGAGATCAAACCATCTGTTATTAATAGTTGGTTGCAGCTCCAGATCTTTGGTTGACTGACTTGAGCATTGCTCCAAATCCTTACCCATGGTTTATCTTTTCACTTGTCTTAAGCAGCCTCTTGGCACTGGAAGCTGCTCTCAACGCTTGAGGGTACGTTCTCTGAAATCTTTCCTGGCTGACTTCTGAACTCCTCTGGCTATCATTTTTTCTTTCCCCGTGCACTCTCCATCTGCCTTCAGACTGTAAGATGTGTTTTCCTCTCTCTAGTGATATCTCCTCATTCTGAATGTGTCTTAAGATCCCCACACACACACAAACCCAGGGTGCTTCGAGCACTTGCTCACAGGCTGGTGGCCATGAGCTGTTTCCACGTCAGTGAGGTCTGTCTGCAATTCATCCTGCCCAGGAAGAATGACAACCAACAGCCTCCAGCAACCTCCTGCACATCTGCACAAAGTGATGCACGCAGGGCTTGCCAGGTCAGACAGCACTTGCCAACAGTATCTAATGTAACTATTTTCCCACACCTCTGCACTTAAAAAAAAAAAAATGGAGACCCTGATGGTGTGTTGAAGCAAGACCCCAGCAGCACATGCACAGACAGGAGTATGTCCGTGCTGGCACACTTGCACACAGACCCATCCTTCTCTGCTGGGATTTTACTGTCTTTCTCACCACTTCCAGGAGCCCTGGCAGAGCCATGCGCTGCAGAAGTTGGTGAGACTGCTTATACATTCTGCTGCTCAGAGTCAAGGCTTTAAAGGAAATGTGTGCCAGAGTACGAAATACTCTATTTATGGCACTGGAAGCTATGCAAGCTACACACACTTGCTCCCTCCTCACCAACTCAAACTGCCATAACGCACTGATTAGGCACTGACAGCAAAATAAAACTCTAGAGTTTTCATATAAAGCCTGTCACAGACTAATTCAAAGACAATTTCAAATTAGGCAAATAAATCCCTGTCCAAACCTTCCTTCCAATATAATGGAATTGCTAGTTTAGTTCAGGCATTCACATTTTCATTCCCCACCCTCCAAATTTAACAAGCCACTGAAACACAAGGTTTATCATCAAGTCACTTGCACCTGCATAATCCTGTTCATCACTAATTTGAGCTGTAATTTATGTCCTAGGGGAAAAAAATAACAACTGGAGAGGTGGTAGAGGGGAATGAAATACCATTCAGGACAATACAAAAATGCTCAGCCCTTAAATAATCCCAGAGCACCACTTAGATTCAGAGACCCTGGCAGGAAAAGGTTTCCAGTGAGCCGAGGGCACTGGGAATTAATTTCCTCTCTCTTCCCAGCACAAAAGGCAGAGGTACAATCAATTTGTACCAACAGCAGAACTTACACTGGGAAGCCACAGGGAGTAGGTTAATTGTGAGATTGTGGAGAAAAATAACACTTGCTACAAAGCAATTAAAAGCTGCTCTCACGCGTGTTCAGAGTCTTTTGCAATTTACTCAAAACAAACATGTTCCTCTAAGAAGGAAAAAAAAAAAATCAAAACCCCTCAACCTTCAACACAAGCTCATTACTCCCTCCAGGTTCTTCCAAAAACGAGCACTTGCAGTGTATTTTGCAGATCTGTAAAACTTGTGCTTTTACATTCATGTGAAGAGCCCTCCCTTGCAATGACTGGGGAAATAGAACCAAAATACTCTGCTGCCATTTCCACAGAGAGTCTCAAATACTTTGCCAACATTCAGGATGGCAGGGAAGGGTCAATCTTGTGCTTACACAGAATTAGGCACATGAAGATGTACCAGGTTCTTGCCTCCCAGGGAACAAACAGTGGGGTGGAAAAGCATCACACCTGGTTTCAAGGTGGGAAAACAGTCAGATTAGCTCAGCCTTTGCCAGACAGAGCAAGAAGAGGGGCACATGCTAGAAAGAGCACAGAGCTCTCCACAAAGACCAACCAAGATCACAGAGCTTATCCAAGATGCTCTTCTGAACTAAAAGCACCATTGTGCAGCAAAAATCATCCTTCATGCTGGCACTGACAGCAGGCTGGGTTTCACCCGCTGCACCAGGACCCACACTGCACCACCAGAGCCCACTGAATCCCACCACAGCCACCTCCCTCCCCAGCAGAGCCCCCCTTCGCCAGGATGAATGTACAATTTGGTGTGAAATGCAGCACTGCAGGGAGAACAGCCAGGCTTCCCAACTGGCCGAGATCTTCCAGGGCTTGCTGCCAACATCAGCCAGCAATAAGGCAAAGCCCAGCCTCTTGAGATGGGAGAGGGCTCCCAGACAGGGTTGGTTTGGTCACAAAAGAAAGCAATGCTCAGTGCCTTCTCCTGGCTAACACATTGGTGCTATAGCACCCTCCATTTCTTAGAAGAATAATTCCCTACAAAAGTGAAGGAATAGGTCTGTATCAGACTAAAGGCACCCAAGCAAGTGCCATGTCACTAGAATCCAACTCTTTTCATAAAAAAAAAAAAAATGAAAGGGGGCAAGTCAAAGAGGGGATAATAAAAATAATTTTTTAAACAGTCAATAAATAGGGAATAAAAATCAGCAGGTTCTGCAAATTGCAGTGAGGAATCTGGTAGCAGCTCAGGGGCAGTGACCAGCCTTCATCTTCCAGCAAAACCCCTCTGCCTTTCAGACAGCCCCAAACAGCTCTCAGCCCCCCAGCAGTGACTTCATGGGGGAGAAAACCATACCAGGGCCTTGCGAATTAGGAGGAGGCTTTTGTAAAGGATATTAAAGCTCATGCTTTGGGGATTAAGTCAGTCTTTATCTGTTAGAGATCAGGATGTGGCTAACAGTAGGGGACAGATTATCTGCATCTACCGACTGGGGAGGATTTACACCTTCTGAAGCATCTGTGCCGGCTATTGTCAAAGCCATCCTTCAGCCTAAGCCAACAGCTTCTACAGGCAAGGAATAAAAAGCTTTCTAGGTTGTGTAGAAAGGTCTTCGAGTGGCAGCTTTTAAGACTTTTCAAAAGACTTGGAAGAGATGAAATCTTGATTGTACCAGACCATGCAGAAGTTAATTTTTAGCAGCAAAAACATGGACTGGCCCCAACTTGTTAAATTTACCCAAGGAAACATCCATCCCCAAGCCTGTTGTTTAATATCAGCCAGAAAATCCACATGGTGGGCAGGGAGTCCCCTGAAAACATCCTGCATTTCTATAAGTTTCCTTTAGGGAGAAAAAAAGGTGTACAGGTCTCAGCCCATGAGAATGAGAAAGAGTTCAGATCTTCACTCAATCCATCCCTCCACTAATTAGTTGCTATAAATATGGAAAACAGCTGCTCCTCCAGACAGGGACAAGGTGTGGCCATCTCAGAGGTGCCCATGTGTGCAGCAGATGAGAGTGCACACTGCACAAGGTTACAGCAATCACACAACATATTTACAAACTCTTTAAATTAATTTACTTCAAGTTCTTTAACTGTCCACACTAACTGAATGACTTACATCCATTTAGCATTACAGCACCAAAAACAAACAGCACATTAAGCCTCCAGAAAGCTATTTCAGAGAAATATATCAGTTGAAATATTCCCAAAATTTATCTTCCAGAAAAGCTGACAATCACATGCTCAGAAGAAACAAATGTTCAACTGGAGTCAGTTTTGTAATATATTAATTAACATAATTTTCATCAGTGGTGACAACATGCCATCTGCTACTCTGGCATCACAAGAGCCTCTGAGTTTCAGGGCACTTTAAGCTGTTTCTTGTTGTGCATGGCTGATTTTCATCTGAAAACTAAGCAAGAGTTTTTCATCTTTTTTTGGATAAGCACTTCCCAGCAGGCAGCAAACAAAACTTTTTAGACTGGTAACCCAGTCCCCTGTATCAGCTGCTCTCAGTTCGGGCACCCAGCAGCCAGTACAAGGCATGTTATTCCAGTATCCATGCCAGGATCCTGGCTCAAAGTCAGAGCATATCCCAAAAGGAAACACCATCTAGAGGAACAGTCAGCAGGACTTCCTATGCAATAAATTAAGCACAACCTTCCACGGCAGAAGCTGTTATCTGGATTATCAATAACATTGGCTGAGGGGCATAACTGCCTCCAACACAAACTCGCTGAGCTACGGCCAACTGGTGACCTCAGTAATTTCACTTTTATTTCACAGGTAGTGAAAATGCCAACAGAAAACCATCTCTATTTGTCCCAACTGCCTCTACCTTCCAGCTTCACAGTAAATTGAGAAGAACACAAAAATGGGAGAGGTTTTCCTGTTATTGTCACTCACAGGCTCACATAACTCAAAGTCATCGTTCACACTACTCCCAAATAGCACTTGATTCTGCAGAACCCCAGGATGAGCAACCACTATTTTACCACAGACAACAGTTTAGGAAAAATCACTCACATACTGGGCAATAAGTCTTCTGAACTTCAAGACGAAATAACCTCATAGTTAAAAAGCAGGTTCATCTACTCTGCTATTTATAGCTTAATTATGTAGATGAGCAAGCTATTTCCAAGTCAGACCTGATAAGCTGCAATAATTTTATAAACAGAAAATCCCTTGGTAGATAAAGTACAGTCCCCAGCTTTGAATCCAAGCTGGGAAATGAGGACCAGCATCCAGCTCTGCAAGCCAGAATGGTTTCTTAAATATCTGCACCAGACTCAAACCCACACTGAGACTTCAAAAATCAAAGTTGATGTTCCTAGAAGTTGTTGGCCTGTAGCTTTGAGATCTGCTGATCCCCCTTCACCTTGGTGTTTGCCCAACTGGCCCCCAAGTCATCACAGCCCCTAAATTTTTGAGGAAGGGAATGCTCTATCCTTCACAGGTCAGTAAGACACCGAGCAAATTGGCTATTAACAAATGGAACCAGGTCACCAGTGAACATTTCCAGACTTTGACACAAAACATTTTCCAAATAAAATCTTACGACACTGATAAAGGTCATTTACCAGAATCAATATTTGGAAACAGACTCCTGAGTGCAGCAGATTAACATCAGTGATGATGGTATTTACTTTCATTAAAAGTAATATTTGCAATAATAGAGCATTGTTTTCCACTATGCATGACACATGCAAGGAAACTTAAACTATTTAAATGTAAATGAGAACATTCACGTTTTACACCAAGACTTTGCCCCTCGTTATTTGCCAGAAGTATTAAAGGATTTCTATTTACCAATTCCAGCACACAGTGAACTGTGCGTGCTTCTCACGGATAGGGCTCTGTGCTGGCTCTCGCCTGACCCTTTCCAGTCTCCTGTCCCCATCCCATAGATTACATTAATCCTCTTGTTTGTTCTTTCTTTCTTTAATTAAATGATACAATCTTTCAGGCAGTCTACGCACAGATATCAGCAGATAAAACTTAAAAAAAAAAAACCCTGAGTGTACTCACAGGAATAATCTTTACGCTGTTAATTAGCCCCCAGAATCACAAGGAAATGAACCCGAGATTATTAAGGGAGAAGCACATGGAGAGAAATCATAAGCATAGCAAGCCCAAATTTCCCAAGTTCCAGATTCTGGCTGTTGCCCCTCATCTCCAATAAACACGGAAATAAGTGACCTGACAGAGCTGAGAGGATATCTATTTCATAAGGGTTTTTAATGGGCACATTAAATAAATATCTGCTCAGGCAGGCTGAAGTAAAGTTGATCCTCTCTGGTAACAAAAGACTTGAAGAATTCCCAAGATCCCTTCAGAAGATGTATTGTAATACTTTATGGTGACATTTAGCATAGGGACCAATTCTCTGTCTCAGGCACCAGCCTACAGGAGAGCAACTCATCTGGAAACAGCACACTTGCTAGGGAGAGACAGACTCATAACCTGGAAAAGAGTTGATAAGCACCTAGAAGGCCTTGATGGATTTTGATGGATGATGCAAAGAAGTTAGTTATTTAACTTCCATTTCCCTTTTCTCTCCTTCAATAACATGATTAATTACACAATAATCCTAGAAACTGGTCACTGCAACAACACAGCCACCAGCTTTTAGCTGTTATCCCAAGGAAATGATAAAGGGTTTTTTTTGATTCACTAATGATATATTTCAAGTGAGAACAGTTCTGTATATTAAAAAAAAAAGTACAGAAATTCTTTGAAGTGCTGCCTCTAGAGCAATTAAAAAGTGACAGTCGGTAGAGAACAGGAGGATATGTGCTATTTTTGTATAGTGCTAAATAGGTAATGCCATGCCAAGACAAACCAGGGCTGTGGCCAGACTAGCAGATACCCACAAGAAATGCATGAGCCCACATCTGCCCTGAGACTCCTGCCAGCAGACAAGGCAAAGCCTCCCTGGGTCCCACACCACCCTCCCCAGTGCAGGGCAGTGAAGAATTGGGCTAGGAGTGGCTAAAGACACATATGCTGGAAAGCCACCTTTATTAAAAAAAAAAAAAAAAAAAGATGCAAAGCATGATGTGATCTCTGGCCATTTCTTGAGCACTCTCTCTAATGCCACTCTCTGTGGACAGTTGGGTGCTTTGGACACTGCCATACCCCCCTGCCAGTGCTGGCACAGGGACCTGCACACGTTAGGGTTTCTTATGAAGGCTTTTAACCACCAAGGCAGTGAGGTTTGGAGCGCTTGAGGGGAGAAAAGGAAAATTATGTCATTAAATTCCATGACAGTATTATATAGGACATGATCCCTCCTGGCATACAGGGGTCTGACAAACGACCCAAAGGTCTCTTGCAGTTCTGTCTCTCAAACTTGTGAAAGGTTCCACACAGCGGTTAATGAAGCACCAACAGGATCTATCTTTATCCTTCACTAAGGGCAACAGCTTTGCAGCTCAACCAGATAGCATTTGTTCTGCAGTCCAGACAGCTTTTAAACAAATAAAAGATTGGAAAATATAATGGTTTTGATTGACAAAGTTTTGAAATTCAAGTGCTTTGTATAAAAGAACAACAGTTTGTGTTTAGTTACCAAATGCTGATGGTGAGACACGCCTAGCCACCTTCTTACTTCAAGACAGTACATATTTTTGCTGTTAAGAACATTGTTAATTTGAGACCTAATCATTTGGAGAGAAGTCATAAGTGCTTTCAAGTGTTTTCACAGTCTCATTTCCATAGTCTTACAAAACATTCAGAAGCCTCTCCTCCAGAAGACTCACACAAACAACAGGAGAATGCTATGAATAGATGGGACCAGAACGTACCACACCATGGTGGCACTTCTATACACAAATGAAGCTGGTGAGAGATGACAACAACATTTTGTCTATCAGACATAATTATTTACTACCTGTAACAATGCCACATAACATTCTTAATAAGTGATCTGAATGCTTGAGTGCACCACATGACCCCAACCACAGTCACTGAACACCAGGGTCTCCAACAAAAGATGTGCAAAGGATTACAGCTTCCCTATGCCCAGCTCCTCCTCTCCCCCCAGCCAAACATGTCTAATAGCCACTTACTGATTACTCACCCAGGGGGGCCCACCAGCATGTGTCCCCCACCCCAAACACTCAAGCTCACAGCCAGATTGGTGGTGACATGCTTTTGCCACTCTGTCGCTGTGCCACATAGCTAAGTGGCTGCAAAGGAAGAAATAGCTTCATGCTGTGTGATATCTCTGCTGATGACAAGCCTCTAAAAATTTAAAGCACGTAAATAAAAGCTTTTGTGGTCAGACAAATGGCCCATATGCTGGCAATTAAATTATATACGGGCAATATGGTTGATTGTCAGCTACCAGAACACAAAAGGTCTTTCTGACTTTCAGAAACTCAGCTGGAGCTTCACGTACTCAAGAATCAGAGTCCACAGCACCACAACAGGTCCCTGAGAAGAGGGATTCCTCAATGGACCATAGGGCAGAAGAAGGGCTGGAATTGCACACTATCCCCCAGGGAAAGCTCTACTGTGCAACGCCTCCGTGGCACAACCCTGAGCTGCGTCTCTGGGCTTTCCCATCCTTCACACCCTCTCACTGAGAAGCCTTCACATCCTTTAGTCTAGAGTTTCAAAGCCCAGAGCTTGGTTTTAACTCCTGTCCAGCTGGCTCCACGCTCCACTCCCTAGTGTGGAGAGTCAAGACACAAGCCAATTGCAAACACAAACCAAATCCCTTCCAAGCTCCTACTGGCTTTAATCTGTTGCTTATTGCAGTAACCCTGAATTTACAGATGTTACTTGCATAGGAAGAAAAGTTGGTATGTTTTTTTTGGTTTACATACCTTTCACAAAGTCAACCCCCAGTGTTTCCTACACATAGCTAACTGCCCTTTCTGCCCCCCTTTCAGACCATGCTGCTTCACTAAAGCACATCATTAACAAATGCATCAGTTGACTAAAATGCCACTTAATCCTCAGGAAAAAAAATCTGGTAATAAAACTGCATCTACTAACAGGTCACTAAAGACTAAGCTGAATTCATGGGTGAGCCTTACCCTGCACACACACACTATCATTTCACACACAGACATATTGGTGTCACCCAGATGTTGCTCTGTTTGTGACACTTGTTAAGACAATAGCAACATCTGAAATACATGCACTAAATCTGTCCATTCATAAACACAGACAAAATCCCAGGCACTGCCCATGTTTTGATTCCCAGCATATAGCTTGTGTCTGTTTTAACTTAACTTTGTGTTTCACATTGCAGTTGATAATCATGCTGTGCCCTGTCTTATTTAAAAGCTTAATTCCTCCCTCCATAGCACACACCATCTCCCTAGGATTAAGACAGGTCCCATACAAGAATAACTTCAGAGTCACGGCCAAGAGGGGTCTAATAGGGAAAGGCACCATTTTCCACACCAGAGCCTTGAGCTAGGAATACTGAATCTCACCAGAACGTTTTCCCATTACATCACAAAATTGATATTTGAATTCCCGTATACAAAAGTGAAATAATTTCCTTTTCATTTCCTGAAGGCAGGAAAAAAGTCTCTCTGAAGGAAGGAAGTATTCCTCTTATAATTAAAGTTTGGATTTAGAGTTTTACAGCAAGGTACAGCCCTGGGTTTGCAGATATGTCATTAGCCAAGATTACTTGGAAGATCCTGTGAAACTGAAAAGTGAGATGGTCAAACTCCTGAATACAGAAATAATTGCTTTTATGTTGGATTGCTCTGCCTAATTTCAGAGGAAGGTAGTCTCTGATAAACTGTACTCCTTATCACATTTCCAAATGTGTGATGTTACAGTTCATTTAAGTTTCCCTTCCTTATCTATGCCTTTCCTCAATACCACTCAAACTTCAAAACTCATTTCACTTCCCTTCTTATACCAAATAGTCATTGCTATTGTTGCTGCTCTGAAGAAACTAGAGTCTGTACATATAGAAGGAAAACATGCAAAAATGTAGAAAATCTTGGCCTTGAATTCCCTCAACTCTTCTGCACTTTTTTCGAACTTGAAATATCTCCCCAGCAGAACTCCACAGATGTGAAGTGGTATGTGGCTTGCATCTAAACTTAAATCATCCCTTCCTGTCTGAGCAAAGAGCAGCCATACTACCACAACTGTAAACAGAAAACACTTTGCCATCTACCATACAGGTAAAATAGTCTGGCAAGAGTTCATTTTTTTAAGAACAGAGTAATCACTGAAAATATCCCATGGCAACGAGGAGACAGAGCAATTAGAGACAGCCCAGAGGGCTGACCAACACACTGCAGAGTTTCCAATGACTTGTGAAAGCTCTCTGACCAAACTGGTGGTTTTTATTTCTCCCTAGAAATCAGAGTAATCTGTCTCCTGAAAACACAAAGCAAACATAACACCAAAAAAATAATAAAGGGATAAGAGAGAGAGATGAAATTGCTGATGGATGTTGCTGGCAAAACTTCTGTGCAAGCCTACCTTCTGCTCTCTTCAAATGGTCTTTGCCACACTGGGACCATTTGTTAGACCACAGCCTCTGCCAAACTGCAAGATGATACCCCTGACAGTAACACAACTCATTACACCCTGATTTATGGAACAAGAGCTCAGCAGGGACCAGCACACAATCTGGGGGGGGACCAAACCCCCAAATCCATCCACAGAGATGACATTTAATAGGTTCATGCATTTTATAGTAGCCTTAAGTGTGCTCCTAAAAGAGGCAGGGGAAAATGTGCTTATTCAGAAGGAAAATTCACCACTTGTATCTCCCAGTCCACTTTATTATACAGCAGCCCACGGCAAGTGCTCCATTTAAAGACTTGCAGCACTCTCCAAGAGAGCAACATTTGGGCACAGATGCCTCCAGGGAGAGACACCAACATGTTTGGAGAACACCTTGCAGAGAGAGCCAAAGCACTCAGCTTTAAGCTGTAAAGATATTACACTTGACAAATAATCAGGTCACAGCAGAAACACTCCTTTTATCTTCTCCCCTTCTTCCCTTCCGGCTCACAGACCTGACCACCAACCCTGCAGCCAGAGCTGTTCTCCACGCAAGCTCATCTCACCTTTGAGTATAAATATTGGGAACAGTTTAGATGTACAGGGAGCCAACAAGAAGCACAGAATTAAGGATGCCTCCTGGCCTTTCTTTTTCTCCCAGTGCCTCCTCATTTCAGGTTGAGATCTGCAAGGTATTCCACCCTACAAGCCTGGAGCAGTACGGCATCTTGCAATCCTCAACAGAACCCCTAAGTCCCAGCCAGGCACATGGAACATACACTGCAGCAGAGCTCTGCAGCATCTCTGCCTGTCATAGCCCTCAGACCCCTTCCCCCATGGGAAGGACTCTACTGTCTTGGCCACTGCTCAAAAATTTCTCAAGCAACTGCCACAAGAAATAACAAGTTACTTCTGACACCCTCAGCATTGCCCACAGACAAAAAGTTCATTTAATCTCTCAGAAAAGCCAAGGAGAGCTCATTTAATCTTCCAGGGAGCTGAGATAAAAGGGGCCAAAATGCCTGCACAGAACAGAGGTGCACAGCAGGCACCCAAGCACCCCTCGCTGCCAAAACAGTCAGTCCTTTCCCTGTTAAGTTTCCAAAGACAAACTACCTGTCCATAAGGGGTTTGGTGTGTCCCTGAGCCCACTCCCCACCCAAACTACCCCCTGAGGCTTCCAGGAGCCCTGTGGTAAGCAAAATATCACAAATCTCTCTATTGAAGAGAGTTGGTACAGATCAGACAGGAATGCTAAATGAGGTAACACCCAACACACCAATCCATCCTTCAGAAACACCCACATGCCTGTTCCAGGTGATGGTTGCTAATGTAAAATACTGGATTTACCTGACACTTTGCCCAGGAGTTTAAACTGAACTGCAACCTGTAAAAATTGCCAGCCCGGAGGTGGCAGTGAGGAAACAAAGTGAGGTGACAACTTCATGTTTTAAAAAGTATGCTGTCAGTTTGGGAGGAGAAAATGCATGTTTCATTTTGTCCAAACCAATGGAGTAAGGAGCAGAAAACACTATTAATTTTTGTATGTCACACACCGAGTGTGCGTAACCCCGTCCAAGATCCTTCCCACTCCCCTGCTCCAACTGCTTGGGAAATATGACCAAAGTTAAAACAAAAATTAAATCTTTAAACAGCTTGTGTTTGCAGGAAAGAATGGTGTCAATGAAAACAAGTGCAATTAGTCGATCATACTGAATTGATAATAAAACAACATATGAAAGTGCTATTTTAATGTTCTTTAAGGTGACAATATTTAAGCATCTTATTGCAGAAGTAATAAAATCTTGTCATGTTATTATTACACATTACTAGAACAGTGACAATCATTGAATTAATACACACTCATTACAACACTCAACTACAGCACTTTGATTAGGAAGAGAGAAAAAAACAAATGATCCAATCCCAGTAAGAAGAAATGGGAAGGATTTACAACTTTCCAACAGCAGCGTTAGGAACAGCACATTAAATCTCAGACAGATGTTTCCCTATGCAAACAAAGAGCTCAGTGACAAGACCTCTAAGGCTTTTTTTTTTTTTTACACCACGGAGCAGCACTGTTGCAGTTTGCAACACCAGGCAGGCAGCCAGGCACGTACGAAACCACACGCACACACTTGAAAAGCATGAAACACTTTCTCCTCAGCCATGCCACAGCCATCAACGCTTGGTTCAAAGCGGTGCATTACAAGAAAACCACCAACTTCAGACTTTTAAACCACAAAAAGTTAATTTATTTTATTTGTACATAGTAAGAGATGATCAGCCAAGCTGTTTCCAGCAGGCAGATCTTTTATACCTTTCCACGTGGTCACCAGTCAAAAACTACTAAAATCCAGAGATTTTCAGGATGACCTTTACATTAACTCCAAACAAGGAGTAGACAAGGAAAAGGACATGGGGAAAACAAGATGTGCAAAGCCTCTACAATAGCTGGAGTGTACTGTCACTCCAACGGCCTGGGTGGTATTAAAATATTTCAGGTAACCTACTGCAGATTGCAAAACTCATTTATCACCAAAATGTATTTAGTGTTCTCTCCAGGTACCTCAAGTACCTGTTACTGCACTGCTTATGATAACACAAAACTTGAGAAAGGCTAACAGACACCCTTTAATTAAAAGGGATTGCACACGTACTTTAAGCAGCACAGTTGGCCACAGGAAAAAAAAAATAGTGCTTTCCTTCATAAATTTGGAGCACTTCTGTATAAAGGATATGGATATTCTCTTCTCCTGCTTTAACTGAACTGAAGGTACTTCATTTTGGTTTGCCAGGAGCTGCTCAGAACTCAGTCCTACCACGCTGTGACCCTTCCCACATCAGCTCCTCAGCCAGAAAGGAAAAAAAAAAAAAAAAATCAACTTTCTTCTCTTTAGACATTGCCAACAGTCATCATTTGACAAACTTCTTCCTTTTTTGGCATTACACTTAAAAGTTGCATCATCCTTTCAACTGCACAGTTAAAAGACATCACCACACTCAACACTGATGCTTTGGAAACCTGACCTCATCACTAATGAGAAATAAATACTGCTTTGGACTGCCTTTCCCTCCCTCCCTTCCCCAAGGTGATGATGATGAAGTCTTATGCCTGCCACTTCAGGAGATTCACTGTAAAGCTGAAGTTCAAATTTATGACAGAGGTATCACAGTTACCATTCTACATAAATGGTGAATCAGTGCACTGAGCTGATGCGCTCGGATGTGTAATCTCATGTCAAATGGAAATCCAGTTGCCTGACATGGCTTTTCTAATAGTGAAACCTGATTTTACACTCCCTGTGTGCAAGTCCTACAAGGTCACCCAGAGAGGTTGATCAATGCAAGGTGGCAGCCTAGGCTGTGTCCTCCCTCCTCATCACGCCGGTGTTTTACGCAAGACCAGCAATTCAATGCTCTGCCTAACTAAGGACTCCTATGGTTTTCTGGAGCAGACTCAGAAAACAAAAGCTTTGCAGCCAGACCTCAAAAAGAGAGGGGGGAAAAAAGGAAAATGAAAAAATCCTCTTAGGATAAAAAAAAAAAAAAAAGCTGTGAAGCTCAGCTGGGTGAGAAGGACAGCCACATTCCCAGTGCTCTGCTCAGACCCTGGGGGTCAGTGCTGCAGGAACTGCCAGGAACTGCTGGGTGGGATCCAATGGCTTGAGTTACACAGGCCAAGCTTCATGATCCAGCAGTCCCGCTGACTTAAAAGTCGATAAGCCACATTAACTAAAAAAGATTTTATAAATTAAACATATGCAGAAAACAGTGAGAGAGGATCTTCTGAACCCTGACTTGAAAGTTCCTTCCTAAAGGGAATAGTAAATATTTTTAGAACTACACTTGCGAAAGACAGATGTGATCCAGAATTGTTATTAAGCCTTAAGACTAAATATCTCGCTGTAGGAGGGATGAGGCACAGAAGGAAAAGAGCCATTTTTTACACAGACAGCGCAGCTATACCTGTGGCCACCTTTGCATTAAAGGTCTGGAGATTGCTCCAGTTGAGTTTTGGCTAGTAGGTATCAGACATGGTTTAAACAAAGTAACTGTGATTTCTGATACCTGCATAACTATAATCCTTCTATTTAGTATTTACTATAGTTACTATGTTTTAAATATATATAGTGTATCTAGAGGGATATACTAGATATATACACACTACATACAATAGTATACATAATTGATATAATTTATTGTGTTTACTTCTAAGCAGTGGCAACAGAGAAAGTCTACTATTTCAGTAACGCTTTGGGTACAAGTGTAATATTCACTACAGGGAAAACGCAATGAAAAATAAATGCTTTTGAACCATTTGAAAAATCATCCCTTTATCTTGCTGACAACAGTGATAGGTGACACTGTCATTTATAAAGTCGAACAGTCTGATTGGGAGAAGGTCTCATGCTTCACTTCTGCAGCACGAGCTATTTGTTAGGGAGATAATGCAGCAACTTTTCTTCAAGGAAAAACCACACTACATTAAGTTAATTTTAAAACCAACAGCTTTGTTACTTCACTTGAATCCTTAATCACAGTGCCTTTCAAACAAATGGTTTTCATTTCTTCTTTCTCTTGGTATTTTGATAATGAAACTTTTTCTAAAAGGTTTCAGCACCAGCAGGAAACATACTTTCCCGCTGTGGAAAGGAAGGATATTTGCAAAAGGGAAGACAAACCCTCTCACATACTGCACAAACAGACCAGGAACTAGATGACAGTCAGTTGTCAAGTGATAGTTGATGCACAGGGCTAATAATAATATTAAAAAAAAAAAAAAAGCTGGTAAAACCCTGTATATCAAAGCTTCACCGCCTGTAGTGGGATGGAGATTTGTATTGTTAATGAATACCACAATCCTAATTTCCATAGTCCAGACTACACCCTCTGGTTCTCCAGCAGCTGACAGCAATTTCAGAAGTCAGGTTTCCCCAGGTCCCAGGCAGGGACATGCTTCCCTCTCCCTCCCTCCTGCTTTCAAGGCCTTTTTTTGCATACCACCATCTGGCAAGCTGAGCACACATCAAAACTGCCCTTTTGAAATAAAGGGAGCAGAAACTAGAAGTCAAGCTGTGCATTTCCAGCCGGAGGGAAGGAAGAACAGCCTTTGCAGCTCCCTCCTCCTCTCCAAACCCATTCCCTTGCTGCGGCTGGGAGCCCACCCCTCACATCCCTGCCCCAGCGCAGGTGGGAGGTGAAATTCCTGGCTCAGCATCTCTCCCAGTGACGAGGGTTCTCCCGGGTGCCGCCAACGCAAACCAGGCTGGCTCCCGACTCCGGGTCACGCTCCCCTTCCCAGCCTCGCAGGCTGCTGCCAGCAACTAGTTGCTTGGCTTCTTTTTCTTAATTTAAATGCATCTGCCAAGACATCTGCCAAAGAATGGAGGTACCCAACCCAGCTTGCTCCAGGGCACCCTTGGGGACATCCCTCCACAGCCCGTGCCACCTTGCTTTACACCATTTACAACCATTCTGTAAAAGTCACTGATCTTGCTCCTTTTACAGCTTGTGCTGTTCATTCTTCATTAAATACACCTCTCCTTGGAAAAACCATTTGCTCTAACAGGAACACCACACATTTATTACTGGCAGACAGCAGCCCATAATGTTGACAAATGCTATAATGATTGGTAAAACACTTACTGGTATAGCAGGCTTTGGGCTTAATTTCTAACACGCTGACAGCACATGGTGATAAATATCATGTTTATTTGTACTTGAGCAGCAACAGCACACACAAGTGGCCCCTCTGTGCCCAGGTAATGTCAGCTGTAGCTCAAGGATACTGCAGATCACATACCACCTTCCAATTTCTTACATCTTTTGCCTGGGCCAAGCTTCAGAGGCGACGGTGGAAATTCACAGGACGGCTTTTCCCACACACTACGTGCGTCAAGCCCCGGGAGCACAGACGGTGGGGAATGCGAGCAAGTCGCAACACATTTTTTTTCTATGAACACAATGATTCACCCAAGCCAGGACTGCTCAGGGGAGTGTGCTGCTTTTGAGGAGGAAAGCTACTTATTTTAAGAGAAGAATTTCTGGCAAAACCAGCAGGATACGGGGAGGCATGCTTGTTGCTCCTCTGGCATGCAAGGGGAAAGGATCCAACTCTGCAGCACTCGGCTGAAATCAGGAACTCAAGCTTGGGTGGCTGGCTATGCTGATGAACCCCTCAGCAGGGATCACCCACTGCTCTGCAAGGAGCTGCTGTCACACGCTTTCCCCTCTCATTCCAAACATTTCAGGCTTGGCATAACCCTGACATGGAACAGGGGCTTTCCTGAGGTCTGAAAGACTTCTCTAAACAACAACAACAAAAAGTAATTTCTTATTTTGCTGTTGCCTGTATTCTTATCACCACAGCAGTACATTCACACTCATCCTCCTGGCTTTACCAAGGCTGCAGCCTACATGTGCCCAGTGAAATTATCCCTTCTCATCAGCAAATAACACTCTCCTTCCAGCAAGGCACAGGAAGGGCCACGCTGTGAGAGGTCCATCCCTGAAAACAACTCAGCTACTTGTTCTTCTGATAGGACACAAGTTACTGCTCAGCAGGGCACGGGGAAAACCCACTTGGATTCATATTTTATGGATGCCCACAGAGGTAGTTACACAAAAAGCTATTTTAGATGA
Source organism: Neopelma chrysocephalum (assembly GCF_003984885.1). Taxonomy (NCBI): domain Eukaryota; kingdom Metazoa; phylum Chordata; class Aves; order Passeriformes; family Pipridae; genus Neopelma; species Neopelma chrysocephalum. The sequence goes on from NW_020897809.1 coordinate 11,766,903, forward strand.
AGGTCCACAAGTGGGTAAACCCATAACATTGCTGCACACTAAAGAAAAACAGATTTCCTCCTGTAATGCTGGCTCACAACAGAGAGCTATCTTTGCATGAGTAATTCATAACAGGTCTGCATTTCAACAGCAACCAGCAAACAAATGACTCTTCCATTCTTCCCACATTTTAGCAGTATGATAAATAAGTTCAAAGTATTTTCTAGGCTTTCTCAAGCTGCTTTCCACTATTTCTGAGTGCTCACCCCAGGAAGCAACCATGCATATATAGCTAGCACTTGTGAATGCCTGTCTTCATATTTTCAGCAAACTCAGATGGAACAGCATCTATGGCAAGCCATGGCAAGACTGAGAACCCGAGCCTGGGAGCCCGGGAATTTGGCTACAGTCTTGAACATCTCTGCCAAAAAGGACCAGGATATTGCTAGGGGTGGTGAGAACAGGATGCACAGGGAAGAAGGAGGCAGGCAGCCTCTTCTTCATCTCTTCTCTGCTTTTTCCTGGGTCAGTCTTGGAGTTCAGAGGAGCAGAAGATAACAGCAGTTAACAAACACTATGAAAAGCAAAAGCTCAAGAGAAACAGAGCTATGTTTCCCTGAAACTAGTGATCATTAGTTTTCTGACAGTTTAAATATTGTATTCTGCTTACTGACTGTCAGTAAATTTACAAATAGTTGGCAGCTTGGCTTATGACCAGGACCCAAAGGAATGTTGACTGTAGCAATTTAATGGCCTGTTTTTATCAGCAACAGCAGCAACGTTTAAAATACTTCTCATTGCTAGAGAATTCATCTTAAAAAAAAAAAAAACCCAACAGCAGAAGAGATGCTAGTTTTACATTTTTCACCCTGCTGAGGCCTCATATTGGATCATTATTCATTCCACACACCCCCAGCCACTTCTCTAAAGCTTTGAATTTTGCTTCATTCCAACTGCTAGGATTGCAAACTCAGTGACGAAAATAGACAGCTCCTGGCTTTTTAACAAAAAGCAAAAATTCCTCACTCCCTAACAAAGGCTTTATCCAGTATTTAAGCGATGATGAGTCAGCGATGCTTCTACACCAAAGACTAAGACTGGGCATTCTTCTCAAAGTTTCCAAATTTGTTGATGCCAAAAGAGAAGACACAGAAAGATAAAAGCCTTAAGGATGGGTGGTTTGAACACTTATAGAGCTCACAATACTCCAGCCTCTCATTTACTAGCCTCGTACTGCACGGCACGTTTTTCCTGAAAAAAAACAGAACACCGCAGCTCTCATCCAAGAGGTAGTTGCTTTGTGCCTTGTGTGTTCACACTGTCCCCTTTTCCCATCCCCTCACAAGTGCAGCAGCACAAGGATGAGTCTGAGCTCACAGAGCTGTACTGAAACCTCCCCACTGCCCACAGCCAGACATGTGCTGGCACAGGCGGGTGCTCAAGGTTCTTCCATCAGCAGCCACACAGACAGAAGATCAGCCTCTCTCCCTGGATGAGCTCCATCCTGATAATTTTCACCAATAACACTGATCAAGTGGATAATTTTCAAGTGACATTTCCATGCTGTCCAAGTGTGGTCAGCCAGCATCAAAGAGCTTTAGCCAGCACCTTCACCAGCAAAGCACTCCAAGCACCACCTGTACCTATGCAAGCAGAGCATCCCAACGACATCACACACTCCAGCCACATGAAGCATAACCTGATGAAATATTTCCTTTACCATAGTTTCCTCCATCTCAACCTGCTTCCTGTGAATTTCTGAAACTTAGCCCTAGAGACTGCACTAGACAGGTTAACATATGCAGTTCACAGTAAAGAAATAAATCCATGTAGAGGGAAACAGGTAGTTAAAATGATCAAGAGATTGCACAGGGTGAACGGAGTGTGGGAAAAGCATTCAAATGGTATCAAAATAAATTCAGGATGCCCGTCTAGGAATGTGAACTGTTGCTTTCCGTGCAATTATATAGGAGACAAATCATAGCTCTGGCTAAAAATGTAAACATATCTATAAGCAACAGGGGAGGAAAAGCAGGGTATCCCAACTAAAAGGCTCTCACACCATTATATGTAATCACTAAGCAACTATTAGTCAGTCTGAAAAGAAGATGAAAGGATAATGGAGGGAGATATGGGCTGGCAATTACAGTGGAAGGGAAGTGAAATAGTCCACATTTATTTTTGTTTTTATTAAACTTCCACAAATACAAAAAGCCAGATTGCACTGTGGGGAAGGAATGAAGGAAAAAAAAGTAAAACCAAAAGGGCTGGAATTAGTCTCAGGTTCCCTAGAGTCCTTCTCCACAGCCTCAGAGACAAAGACCATCTCATGGCCACCCCAGCCATGGACAATGGGGTAACACCAAATCACACAACTGAGTTGGAAACTTTTGCTTGAACTAATATGAGATCCTTTTGGACACCTCAAAAAAGAAGCAACAGCATCAGAAGAGACTCATAGCAATGGCAACAATGAAAACAAAACTTGCTTTTTGTAGGCCTAGGTTTTAAGAATATAGCCATCTCCCCAAGCAAAGCTCAGAGAAATCGGCTGCTATGATTATCATCCCTTCACAGGAACAACAGGTTGAGATCATCTTGAAGACCAATGCCTGGACTCTCCCTCCCACCAGACCACCTTGTTTTCCTCACAGCTACTCCCCTGTGAGGACTGAACTGAAGGATTCCTCAGGATTTTATACAACTGCTTCCCAGCCTCAAACACAAATGCCACGTCAACAGTCCACTGACTTCAAGAAAAAGATGCAAGATGCCCTATCTATTTCACTGCCTGCAAGAAAACAGAAGTAATGCTAATTTTTAAAGAACCACCTCACTGTATTTAAGAATTAGCATTACACAGCTGCATCCATGGGAAGATGTGCCAACAGGTACATGCTACTAATCATTATTGGACAACTACTCACAGCAGAATGTGGAGCATCCATTGATGCTACAGCACTCCCTTTAAATCTGCCTACCACAAAACCCAGCAGTATATCTGAATCAACACCAATACTCATTCCAACAACAAGAACATGTCCAGAATTCACAGATAAGGTTCCAGATGACATTATTCTAGCAGAGAAGCACAGTAAGGTTAATTTTCAAAGTGCTGCAAGAGAACCTGCTCAGGGAGCAAGATGACTACGTGAGGAATATGCATTTTGGAACCTATCTTTACAAAGATAATTTTTCAAAAAATGGTTTGAAACATTTGGTGAAGGATCCAGAAAAAATGTTTCTAGAAATGCTTCCTTAAGGCAACGCTGGAGAACTGCTTGGACTGATGCCTCAGAATTCAAGAGCAACTTGTGTCTGTGCCTCTGTACCACCTGAAACTGGGCTCAACAGAGGCTCCCCTCCATCTCTGCCATGCTGGAAATCCCAGCACAAAGCAGGATTAGTCCTAGGGTAAAAATGCGTAACAAAAGGCAAAGAGGGAGCTCTGCAGGACAAGGCTTGTCATCTTTGCTACATGCTGGCTGCTGCCTAGGATGACAAAACCACAAATCCTTGCCTGCCCTCATGAAATTGTACCACCGTTCTCTGCATTTCCCCTTTCAAATAGTTACATGGAGGAGCCATCAAACAAATAAACCACAGAAAACACCAGTGCTGTTTGTTGTTTGTAACTCTTTTCTGACATTTCCTATTCTGAGCTGAATAGCAAGTGACAGCTATAAAAATAACAAAGTAACATTTGGATAAGCAATTGTATACCAGATAAAATGCTAGGAAGACAGGTTACAGTGCCAGCATGGCATACACACCAATGGTGCTGTCAGCCCAGGACTCAGGAATTATATGCATCTTTTCTGCAGCAGTATTAGCAAAAGCACAGTTATTCTGTATTACCTTATAAAATGATAATGCTTTCCCACAAAAATCTCTGTTGCTTGTCCAGGGCACAACTAGCAAATACAGATAATGAAGACATCTCCAAATAATGTTTGAAAGACAAGGCTAAAGCTTGGGGGAAGAGTAAAATCAGATTTTTATCACTTAGCAATCTGAACTCTGTCACAGACCTTTTATTAATGGCACAGAAATGCATTTTACTTGGATGCATCATATTCTTAGAACACATTAAAGCTTTAAGCAGAAACAAAATTACCTGGTAATGTCACAACTGCATTGCCTCATCTCACAGTGACCCAGCACCCACCACGTACCCACACACAGACACACATCACTTCAGTCATCTCCAAACTTGGATCCTGAGATTTCCTCTCTCTCTCTGCCCTCAGCAACCTAGTGCCCCTTCTAAGAAAAAAAAAAAAAGTAGATCCCCAGTGAAACACTCAAAAAAAAAAGTGAACCTAGATATTCTGTTACATTTGGTAGCTGTTCAAATTCACACAGCACATAGAGTAATAAACACATCTACTTTGAAACCAGAGAGATATGGGTTTAAGTAATAAGTCCTGACTCAGAATTCACAAGTCATTTGCAAGCAAAAGGACCAGACCCTAATTCTTGTACACTGCAACCTTCAGATTCCACCAAAAGTCAAAATTTTAGAAGTAATTTCAGAAGGGAACTTGCTACTGTTTCAGCCAGGCAGGAAGCAGAGTAGGAGTTTAATAAATGATTCTTTACAACAATTAGAAATTAAATTAAGCCTTTCTGGAATCCCACTGCAGTCCTGGCAGCACACCCCAGGCTCCACTGCCAGCAGAACTGCAGACAGCAAGCCAGACTTACCAGAATAAAACCTGATGTGATACTGAATCAGGAGCATACTCCAAATAATCGAGAGCTTTTTTCAGCCTTCATATGAACAGTCAAGTCATATGCATTTTGCAGCCATCAGTTTTGGCACAACTAATTCCATTTCCTTTTAATGACTTATTGGAAGGGGATTTTTTCTTGGAGCAGCAGTCAGTAGAAATAAAGAATGACCTCCTTTCACAAGATCAGAGACTTATTTGCACATAAACAGCTGAAGAAAACTGGACTCAACAGTCTGCAGATGCCCATGATATAATAAGAACAAATAAAAAGCTTATGACACTGTAACTCTGCACCAGCAAAAACATAAATCCTGCTGGAAGCATTGGAGTCAGATGGCCTTTGAAATCACTCACAGGTTCTAAATTTCCTGGCAATGGGCAGCAGGGCTGGTATTACACACAAAAACCTTCTGCCAAACAAATACTAGGCAATAAATAACAATTGTAAAGCAGAGACAGATAGACCTTTGAATCCATTGGTCAAGAAAATTGGTATCTCAAAGACAAGGCACAGATCTGTTTTATGGGACCTGGCCAAGAGACTGCAGCAGACACCCTACAGCACCCCCGTTCCCCACATCCCTGCTTTCTCCAACAGGCAGCATCGCTCTGCCTGGGAATGGGGAGAAGGAGGCAGCAGAAACCAAGGGAAGTGGACTCTGACTCAGTGCACAGGGACATGACCATAAAAATACCAAAAAAAATGGGGGTGGATTCATCACTGACAACACTCAAGTTAAGGACAACTCTGCTGACCTGCCTTTATGAAAACTGAGCTGTGTTCCCTGAGGCTTTGGCAGCATTTGCCATGTGCCAAGCACTGGTAAGGGCCCAGGGGGCAGCAGGAGAGGCCCTGGGGGGCAGAGGGGATAGGCAGGGGTGTGCAGACACCAGCCCCACTGCCAGTCCAGCCAGCCACCCCTGCACAAGCAAACACTTCACTGCAGAACCCATATCCAAGCCTCTACATTCAGTGGAGAGGATTAAGATGTCATAAGTCCCGTCAACACTGAGCCAGAGGAAGAAGAGAGGAAAATTTAAATACCAAATCATTGCTGAAAAAGAAAACACAATAAATCCCCATGTAAACAACCAACTCTGGGCATTATTTTTTTTTAATCTGTTTTTACATCTAAGCACCCTGACTCCAAAATCCATGACTAAGTTTTTGCTCCCTCATTCAACTATATGCACCCTCTCAACACTTAATAGCAAAGTGATATAGATTGGATCAAACACAGCCTTCCCATTAAGCCACAATATACCAAGAATCACTCCATGAGCCTTTAGTATTCATGGGCAGGCACTTCCCTCTGGAATTACAGCTACACCATCATTCAGCCAGCAATTACTTTCAAAACAGGCTGCAGCACAAATAAACCTGTGATTATAGAAATGCTAACACAAAGAAAAGATAACCATTAGTGTGAATCCAATGACTAACACAGAAGCACAAGTAGAAAAACGTTTTCTTAAGCACACTCCCAGTAATCCTACAAAACATGTGGAGTATATCCTGACTCTGAAGGGCTAATCGGGTCACAGGTTTCTAACACTTCCCAAAAGTTACTCAGCTGTAAAATGGGGGATTCGTTTTACAACCAGAACTGGATGGAATTCAAAGCAAGGGGTTATTAAAACCTGAAAGCGTCCAAGTTTTTCTCCTCTTCAGAAAAGCGAGCAAGCAAATGCATTCAACAAAAAAGAAAGCACATAGCAAAAAAAAAATCATTTAGTCTCTTTTGGTTTTGTTTGTTTAATTTTAATACATATATATAATATTGCTCAACACTGACACTTTTCCTTAGGAAAAAAAACATAAAACAAACAGGCCTTCATTATTTCAGTTTGGAGGTTAGTTCTTACTGTGAAATCTTTCCTGGGGAGACATCACAGTCTCTGAGCATCTGATCTTCTTCCCTCTCCCCAGATAAGCCAAATTCACTTTGGTGAACACACACAGGCAGCCACCCAGAAGTGCTCATTAAATCACCCCAGTAATTCACAAGGTGACACCACACTGGGACTGGAACAATGACTCAATATGGCACCACTGTCACTCAGAGAAATTAAAGACATTTTACACACCCAGATCTAATCTTCTGTCAGTATTTATAGGTAACAGATTCAGAGGGATTTATAGCCTCAGGGGATCCCCAGATAATCTATTCCCATCTCCCCACATAACACAGGCCACATCATATCAATCAATTCCTCCCTGGCTTCTGCTTTAACTAGAGCATTTCCCTATACATCAATCCTTGATTTAACGCCTTCCACGACAGGGAACCCACTGGGTAACGTTTGATAAATTGCTTCAGTGGTTAATTATCTGCTCTGGTAAAAGAAGTGTATTCTATTTCCTGACAATGTATTACTTGCAAAATTACAACAGAGCTTTAATAAAATGGCCTTTTTTAATCTCTAGCTATTGAAAAGTGGACTAATAAGAACATAATCTCCCAATTGCTTGAACAAAAAGGACACAAAAGAAGGCACTACTGTATAGAAAAGATGAGGAAGAGATGTTTAAAAATACTTTCCAGCAGAAGAGACAGCAGCAAGTCCCAGATCACTCACTCAGCAGTACCAACTGACTGTGAAAGAAGACTCTTTTAATACACAGTTTTAAAATCATCTTCATTCAGCAAATAGTTAACAAAGATGCTAAATCCCTGGACAACGAACCCTGTGCACAAGAATTAAGAGCCCTGTGATGCTCTTGGCCCTTAAAACAGCCTCCTGGTCAGGATACCAGGATCATACTACATATGAAAAAAACCCTTCTTTGCAGAAGACCTTCTTCAAAGGCCATTTAAGCAGTTCCCCTTTGCCATTAATTGCCCAGATCCATCCTGCACAGGTGAAGTGAGAATTCTGCCAAGCTTAGTCTAATGATGAATATCAAGTTGAATCAATGAGGCAATATTTGGTGTGGCAAAAGCAAACAGAGAATCTCTCTTTTTCAGGCTTCTTTTAAAAGCATCTCAGTGAGCAAAGAGTTACAACTTCCTTTTTCTGCATATGTCCAATATTTCAAGACATAAAACAAGCTGCACACATATAAGCTTCTTCTGACACATATAAAACCCACATCATACTTAACCTTGGCCTATAAAAGTGATTGGGCCTGAACCAGCATTTTTAAGGCTTTCAGAATCAAACTCTTTAGTGCACTGCCCAGTTCATTTATAACAATGATTTAAAAAAGGAGATGGAAGGAAAAAGAAAGGGGGGCAAAGAGTATTTACTGCTTTAAACAATTCTCTGCTGATGGATCTGCAGAGGGCTACAGTCCACACCCCTGCTGCCACCATTACTTCTCAATAATGGCAACGCAAGCTTCAGCCCAGGCTTTATCAAAAAATGGTGAGGACTCAGACACCACCTCTGTCACCAGCCTGAGTCAAATTCCTCAGGAGGTTGAGATGAGCCTGCAGGAGGTGAGATGTTACCACGTGCCACCTTGCAGCACTTCAGTGCTGGCTGCACATGCAGTTCACCCATTCCCTGTTGTGGGCCACAAGACAACACAAGTCCTGGCCAAGAAGCATCGACATCCCAGACACAGCACCACCACAGTGCTTCCAGGATCACAGGGTTCACAGCTAGCAATTGACCAACCTAGGAGTTGGAGACTATGCCAGAAACCAAGCCACTCATGGTTCCTGAGGCACAGTTTGGGAGCTAACAGCATTCATTTGAGCCATCTGGTTTCGAAGCCTTCAGCTGACTAGTGAAAGCAGAAAGTCTGCTCAGAGCCACCTTTCCTACCTAGCTTCACAGCATTTCACAAAATGGACATTAATCTCTCTTTGTGCAGACAGAAAATAAAAATTTTTTTTAAGGTATGACTTATACATAGGGAAAATCCTAATGAAGCAATAGGAGTTACTGTTCAGAGGTGGCTCAGAGCTTCCCTACAGGTTTAAAGATAGGAGTATCCTGTTGGTTATTAAAACTCCCCCTAAAAATCAAGCTGCCTCTCTAAAAACCTTCATCTTCAAAACTTGGTCTTATTCTTAAACCCTAAGAAAGAATCCAGACATGATAAATGCTCTCTCAACCCAGAATCCCTCTTATTATTATCAAAAGAATTGCTTAACACAAAGTCACTGCATCTGTAAAATGCCAAGTGTGCAGTTAATATGCTGATACCAAAACCTGAGTAATATAGCTGGTGAACATCCCAGACCTTCTGCCAACTTACTCATGGTGAGAATATGGAGGGGGGAAAAAAAAAAAAAAGTACTACACAGCTTTAAGCTGTCAACAGATTTTATCCTAAACAGTTTTTAAACCAAATCAAACCAAACACACAGGCAGCTGTGCCTGACTCAGGTTTACTGGCAGCCAAGTAATGCTTTACTAATTCCAGAAAGAACAAATGCCTGCTGGATTGCTGTTGGGTTACCAGGCACTAAACGACTCTGCATTGCTTTAAAGCAGGCAAGGAAGAAGATGCTGAGGAGCTCAGCTCTTCCACCAGCACTGCATCCATTGGAAAGGTCGAGTGTATCGATTGTGTGCACAGGGGTGCAGAGGAAGCCAGAAACTCTCAGCTCGCTCGTGTGCCTGTCGGAAATCAGTCTGCAGTAAGCAAGCAGGGTAAAAGGTTAATGAAATACAAGCTGAGGAAGTAAAACAAGGACACAGATGACTTGCCACAAGGCCCCAGGGCTGGCTGCACTGGCTGGAGCCCTCTCCCCAGATAAGGGGGATGTTACTGGAGTTATGAAAGCAGAGTGACATAAGGCTGTTTCTACCTCCCATGGCAGGGGTTAACATGCCCTTGAAGGCACCATCACCTAATTCCCAGGCAGGAACAGAGTCCCCACTGTGCTCCCTTCTGTGCTCCACACAGGAAAGAGCTGGAGGGCTTGCAAGGAAGGAAACAGATATGGAAATTGGGCAACAAAAGCTTTCATGACATAAGGTCATGCACTGGGTACAGATTTGGGTTTTACTTGAAAGTAGCAGTGAAGCCACTTGTGACAGCAGAGACCTCGGTGAGGGGAGTCATGAGAGCCACAGTACCCCCAGCTGGGCTGCCCTCACACACCAGCTTGAAACTCAGCCCTTGAAATTTTAATCCAGTGTCTCAACTTCAAAAAAGACTTGACATGGCAACATGGAACAAATCCTAAACTGATGGGATACTCCAAATTAGCACCTTTGTTTGGTTCCTCCAGCACAGGAACCTTTATAGTCAGATATTGTCAGATCATCAACGTGCTTTACTTTTTGTTGTGCAATACGCTGTTCTGGCTTGAAATCAAAATTAATGGCATAAGGTTTTGCACAGGGGGTGTGATTTTTTTTTTCTTAAAAGGACAACTAATTTTTCTCATGCATAAACTTTCCCATGCCACATTTATGCCATCGCTATGGATTTCTGTAAAGGAAGGGGACTGGCATCCTCTGGGCTTCAGATACAATGATTAGAACTGTGAAATTATTTTTTCTAATCCATGGGTTCAAATAAGCTCCTTGCATGATTTCATTGAATACTGATTCCATATTAAAACACAACTTTTTTTACTGTTACCTAATCAGGTAAAATACATAAAAGAAATTTAAAAAAAAAAAAAGGAAAAGGAAAAAACCCCAACACACAAATCAACCAAACACCAAAACCATGCACTGGAGAATTTCACTATTTCACCTATTTATTCACAGAGCGTGAGAAACACATAAATAATCAAGGACCATCCCACTGTGGTGTGAGAACCATTTAAGGACATAAATTCAAGAATATCTATACAGTATAGAAGCTGCTATTGGACAAGTCACATATGGTGGGTAGAAAAATTATTCGATATTTGGAATCACTTTTACAAGCAGCGCACTATGGTGACAGATTCAGGAAAATATGAATGCAATGCAAGACTAAACCAAACAAAATGCCTTACACAATTCACAGCTAAGACTCTGCCAGCATTTTAGCAGGTGAACGAAATTAGCAACCTGACAATTAGCAAAAGGAATAAATCCCCATAAAAAGCAAGCAGAAAGGAATTTTCAAGTGCATAAATACAAATTCTTGGCTTCATATACTTGCTGTTGTTACTAGTGCAATATGTTTACCCATTTCTCTACGGCATATGAAACTCAACTTAATATGAAAACAAATCACTGAAAGTCTTGGCAGATTAGTAAATGTCAGATCAAATTAGACCTTCTCCTAGACTATGCAGGGGCTGTACAAATTTATCAGAGTCTCACAGATTCTTTGCTCTCTTGACATGAATAGGTCAGAACAGCCCAGAGACAAAAGGCTGGGAGATCAGAAGACTGAAAAAGCACAGTTTTGGAAGGGCCCTTATTGTCAGGCTTTGTTTTACCATTTACCATTCAACTCATTCACAGAGAATTAGTTTTGGAGACGGATAATGCCCCAGGAGATAGGAAACAGCAAGAGAAAAAGCAGCTTTCTCTTCTCCAAGCTGTCCCTGAAAGTCAGGAGCCAGGCAGCCCACCTCCCAGGCTTGAAACCTCTGCTGTGGCGTGCAAACATAGCAGGGAGGTTTCAGATCACTCAGCGAAACTTGAGTTGAACCAAGTGTTATACAGTAGGGACACATCCCTCAAGCTTTGCTGTCAGAAGATTCTACAGAGGTAAGGTAAAGCCTCTGGGCTCCAGCAGCTTTACTTCAAGGGAAAAAGGGACAGAAAAAAAGAAAGCAAGAATCTGCTTGGCAAAGGACGTAATTAGGATGAGCAAACAAGAAAACACAAAGTTTTCCCCAAACTGTCCTCACTTTCCCATCATCAGACAAGCACAGGGAAGAACTCAGGAGAGCTGCCAGTGATGCTGAAGTAGGGAATGGCAGAGTACCCTGACCACAGCCCAGGGATCCTTGAAGGGAAAACAGTCCATATCCATCTCAGGTGCCTTTGTCACCCACAGACTATGACAAAAACACTGCTGAAAAGGGTGCAGGGCACACCAGCAAAGTACAGCAGTCAGTATTTCTAGGCTGGGGTAAAGTCTTTCAGACTCAGCAGCCCAGCTGGCAGTAAGCTTTGGACATGAAATACATCAGCTCCTTCTCTCTGATGAAGAAAAACAACTGTCCTGCCACATTCCTGCCCTGGGCAAGGGGTAGGCACGGCAGCAGCACTAACACCACTCAGCACCCACCACCCACCCTCCTCCCAGCACCCTCACATCGTGCCTGCACTGCCACAGCTCAAGCGCCTACAGCAAAGCCTCCAGCATCTGTGAGTGTTCCAGAAGGATTTACAACTCTTGCTCACCTCGTGGCACCTGCTGGGCACGTCTCCTCCCTAGAGCTGGGTCCTTTTGCCGACTTTGCCTCTGATACCTCAGGATCTTGGAGGACGCTGCCCCAACAAGCTCCTCTCACAAACATTCTCCATAGATTTAGGAGTACTCCCCTGCAGCTCAGTCAGGGCTATAAATGCAGACGTTCCCCATCAGTCACCTGGGAATCATTTGCATTGTCCAACAAGATGATTGGGGGTGGGGGACTCTGACATTGATCACCAGCCCTTCAAAGCAAAGAACAAAATCTGCCCAAGCACCACGGCCCCTTGACGATCTCCATGACATGCAGGTGCAAGGGAGAACAAGTCAAGGCTGAGTTCAATAAGGCATTTGAGCCCATGCTTAGGTCTGTGAAGCACAGGTTTTCCCGATTTCATGAGCCCTACCCAATGCCCATGGACAGGCTGGTACATACCTCTGCTCCAGCACCAAGCCACAAGCAACAGGAAGCTTTGAATTTATGAATTCACTGAACGCACGTGCAGAGCAATCCTTGCTGGGACGATCTGTGCCACGAGAGCCCTTTAGATACGGACTTCCTCTATTTACATCACATTGTATCAGAAGTTAATGACTCCCAATTACATTAAGTGTTTTTTAAAATCACAGTACAACTAGTTCCAAAAAACAAGGAAGTATCCACCAACTTGATTTCTCATTAAGAAAATCCCATTATAAACAAGAAACCAGTTACTTACTACAGATACCAGAGCACACACTGTTTACAAAAACAATTGTTGTGTTTCTGTATGGCAGGATCATCTTGTGCTTTTTATTTAAGGAACACAATGGTAAAGAATACAGAACCATTACTGCACGGAAAGCAACCATGCTTGGAGGGTTACTTTGCCTTTTCAAAAGGAAATCAGGAGCACAATAATGTTTTATTGTTATTCTTTCAAAATACACAAGTGAACAATATATTGCTTAAAAACAATTTCTTGTAAACAGCTTTAATAGTAAAAGCAAACAATACCTCAAGTAATAAAAGGAATTTATATCCTGAAAGATCAATTATTATTTTGGCTTGTTGATATGAAACAGAATAAACTATTTATTAGAGCTCAAATCATTCAGGAACTATAACCACAAGGATCTATAAGTAAAGGTCATGGCAAGAAACCAGAACTGTAACATAAATATTTAGGATTTCAATGCAGTAAAGAACACACACAACTTCTTAGCTACACAGGGAGAGTGCTAGAGCACCGCCCTTTCTGGCAGCCACCTAACAACAGCCAGGGAAAGAATTTTACTATTTCACAGAAACAAGAAATTGAAAAGGATTGATTTTTAATTTTTTTTTAAGAAAAAAAAAAACCAACAGCTTTTCTTGATAAAACTTGCAGCTTGTAAACCTAATTTCCAAAAACATAAGCTGGAGCCAAAGCTGACAATGGCGCTGGGTGTGCAGAGAGGCACTGCAAGCTGGGCTGACTGATGGGCAGCCCTGCCCTGCCAGCCCACAGAGCAGGAACTTTACATTAGAGACAAACCCAATCCCCCCAAGCTCTTAAGATGGCTCCGAAGGATGGGGAGAGGGAGTGAACAAAGAGCTGCAGCAGCCACTCGGGGGGATGCACCTTCGGAAACTCCTTCCAGACTCACTCAAGCCTCTTCCTCGTGTCCTAGGGAGAGGACAAAACCTGCCCTGGGATTCAGTCACTCCATGCGAGCTGGTGCTCAGCACTCCTTACCTGCCGCCTTCTCTTGCTCCCTCCCTGTTTTGGGATCCCCAGGCAGAGACAGATGAGCTGCTGGCAGAGGGTGCGACCGCAGGCGCTCCTCTGCTTCATACCTGGGCGTGGGACACTGAGCATGCTCCCGCTTCCTCCCAGGCCAAGTTTCAGGGGGAAAAAAACAGCTTCCTTGAAAGTAGATTAGAGATGTCCCAGCAGTGAATGAGCTTTATCCTGGATCCATTTCAAAGCATTTCCACTCAAAAGGGGATAAAGCAGTGAGCAAAGCACATGCAGCCATAGCTTGTTTTAGCAACTGACTCTGAATCAACCCACACGAACAAAAAGTCTTTTAGAACAAAACACAGGAGAACTGGGTACCATTTTAGGACAAAACACACCTGCATGTTTGGTTGTGCCTCAGCTTCACATATATAAGGAGCAGCTGTGAGGGCCTGGTTTATTCCTTCATTTGCTTGCCTTCCCTGTAGCCCATTTGGACAATGTACAGCATTTTACAAGGCATTTTTACAATACCTAAGACAACAGGACCTTGACCTCTATTATAGCTGCTAAATAGTATCACGTTGCTTGCATCACTGTAAACCCAGAACTTAAGCAAATAAGGAACAGCTCCCAAGTGGCTGTCAAAAAAAGTCTCCTCTAGTATTCAAACAGTGCCAGCAATATAACCAAAGCTGCTGGAGCAGAGATGTGAAATCTTATCGATCGGAAAGGGAAATGGGCAGAAGGATGAAAAAGGCAGGCTGCTTTCCTGCAGCTGGAAGTGCACATTTGGTTCAGGGACTACTGCTTCCCTGGAGTCGAAGGTTGCCAGAAATCTTGCATCAGAATCCAATCCAATTTCCATACAGCTTCCTTATGTCACCCTCACTCCAGCACAAAAACCCACACTTGGCCAAACAGCTGCTGCTCCCCCAGTCGGAAGACTCACTCTGCCCATTTCACAGCAGGATCCCCACGACACGTCCATGTTGCACCTCAGGTGAAAATCCTAAATCAGCCAACATTTTATAAATGTACTATCTATGGCAGACACTGGTGCCAATCTGGCCAGACGGCTGGGACGCGGACCAAGGCTCCCACGAGTGCCCGTGCGGTGGCTGGCATCCCTGCCAGCAGGCTGGGGCAGAGCTGGCACACTGATGTGCATGTCCAGCACAGAAATATCCAATTTTAACATATCTGCCTTGTAAATTATGCCATTTCCCCAGGTCTTCCCAATCTGCAAGTATGCTGGCTCTCAGCAGGAGTAGAAGTAGCTCAGTCACACTGAAAGCAGACAACTGCAGCCCAGTGTTACCAGTACCCCAGCCCCACTGGGGACCCAGGCAGAAGCTGTCAGCATGAGCACAGGTAACACAGGTGTGATCCTGCCCTCTTCTTCCTTCAGGTCTCTCCTGGTGCTCACAAGAGATGTGGTATCAGGCTGGTTCACTTTACTTTGAAATTTAGCACAGGTTAAACTACCTGAAAAGGCAACAGGAGGTTAGCCTGGAGGATGGAGAGGTGGAGGTGAGGGTTAGCCCTGAGCAGGAGTCACACACCTTCCTCAGGGGTCATGATCTCTGTTACCATGGGGCACTGCTGGGCAGTGATGCTGAGGATGGAGGATCTGGTGGTACCAGGCAGCCTCATGCTTTACCATGGAGCAGGGAGGGGTCAGTGTCCAGCTCACAAAAACCACAAAATTCAAAGACATTCAGGTGAAATTTCAGGGTCTTTCCTTACAGAGGCCCAGCAAAATAGCCCAAGAGGCCATGCCAGTCTCCACCAGAATGGCTTTGGTCTCCTGTTTCACAAGGACTTGCTTTCAGGACCACATCACAGTTTGAGACACCCAATGGGACAGTCATGTGTCACCTGAGACAGGAAAACAAGGAACCTCCAAGCATCCCAAACAACAAAGGTGTACAGTGCATCTCTAGGTACCAGCATTTACAACCTCAACATCAACAGCTTGCCAAGAGCAAAATCCATGTTTCCCCAAAGAAGATATTTGCACTTCTCCAGGATTTCGCCTTTTAAAAGTCAAACAGTGCAGTGAATAAAGTTTTATCAAGTGCAGCAGAAAATAAACTTCAAAATATAATCGTATGCACTTGTACTAGGAGCTTTCAAACAGCCAGGCTGTTCAGCACACCAGAGTGCTGCAACCTCCCTGGTCCCAATACGCTCAGTTCTGAGCAAATACAGCACTGAACTTCTCCTTAACGACTTCAATCCTGCCAACACTGATGATTTTCACACATATCTGATGGTTTTCTTAAAAAAAACTCAGCTCCTGGAGTCATGCGATAAAGTAGAAACACACACTTTTATTAAGTAAAAGGCTTTTAGATCATCATTTTTGCCCAAGGAACAAGAAAAACCAACCTTTACATTACAAAACTGGAAAAGTCCTGAACAAAGGGCCCTTCTACAGTTATAGCTGCTTTAAATCTCAGGGGGGAACGGGCACTAAATAAGCTAAATGCTTTCTTGTTTGCTTGGGGTTTTTTCCCCCAGAAATTTATGCTGTGAGTAATTCTGAGCAGTGAATAAATTCAAGGAAATTATGTGCTCTCTATCACTACTTCAACAATATGAAACAGGGTGACACACACAGAACGAATTCCCAATTATACCTTTAGTTCTTCCTGTCACTACAGAGTGCTCTGCCTTTAAAATAATAAATTAAAAAATTAAACACAACCCAGAGAGCTGCGAACGCACAGACAAAAGGCTCCACATTGCACTGTAAGATCTTCTCCCCCACCTATGTCCTAATTTTTGAGGTGAAACTCCCTCAGAAAGCTGAGCATTGCCTGGTGGTGCCTGCCAACTCTGAGCCACTCCAGGAACAGAAGGTCTTCCAAAATTCAGGAACCCCAGGGGCCATTCCCATGGCAATGGAGAGGTCATGGAGGATCTCCTGTCCCCAGCCAGGATAGCTCTGGTGCAGGGAGGGGCAGAGGTGGCATGACAGTGCTGCCAGGAGGGAGTCCCAGTGCAGGTGAGCCCCAGGCCAGCTCACACCACACTGGTGCTGAGACTCTGCATTTGTAGGAGGTTTTTGTGGAAGTCAGAGGCCAGTTCTGCCTGAGCAAAGCCATCGTCACTCCCATGGGAGCAGCCTCAAGGCTGCCCCAAGCTGTGCTGGACTCAGACCACCACCAGCTGACACCCATTTGCTGTTCTCCCACCATTTATTGGGCTGTCATGTGGGAGTAAAACCCTTCCCACAGTTCAGGCTGAACTCGCCACCCTCCTGCCCTGCTTGACCTGGCACCCTTGAGGCCCAGGGAAGCAAAGTCAACAGCAGCTCTTCTCTCCTGTGCGGCTGATTCACTTGGTGGCTGCAGGCAGGAAAGGACCGAAGCTCCTCCATCATCTCATGATCCACATTTGAACTGCCTCCAACGCTGCAGGAGAGTCTGGGACAGGCGGTTGGGAAACCTCCTCCTCCTCCCGGCGACAGGAGCGCCGAGCCGCCCGCTACCCCAGCGTGCCGCTCCTCCAGCGACAGCCGGATTCTTCCCACAGCAGAAGGTGGCTCCGAGCGCTCCGTGTCCTCACGTCCTCCGAGCGCTCCGTGTCCTTGCGTCAACTCTTCACCCTGTCTCATTAAGATGTTCCTCCCCGCTGCCCCCTCCTCGCCGTTAACCTCCGCAAGCACTAATGGGCTCCTTTGCAAATCCGGTGCACATCCCGTAGAGCTCGGCGGGCTTGAAACGCTCATATTTTCATACATACACAGGAAAGCAAGTTTTATTCTAAATAGAAGTGGCAGCTTCTAATTTAAGGCTGTATCATTTGACTGCCAGGCACAACAAAAGCCACCTATTGCCCACGTAGGCAGTCAGTCTGCTCTAATGCCGACCCCACGTGCAATTAAAAATAAAGGCAACTGATTCTGCACTCAGACAGTGCATGGGCTCCCTTGTGGGGTTCACTCCCCAGCAGCCCAGATGTATTTTTTTATGGATGAAATTCCACTCACTCCTTTAATGCCATCAACCAGTCGCCAAGAGCAAGAACTGCATTAAATTATTTCATCCACAGCCAGACTGCCTGTGGGGGCAGGGGTGAGAGAGCAGGCGGAGAGGAGGCAGCCAGGGATCAGAATCCCACATGATCCCAGACACATACAGGGCTTCTTAGCTGCTTTTTAAAAATGCTTGCAGTCTTCTCTATATATGCATACATGTATTTGCATATGCATATACACATGCAGGTTTAAATCATGCACATTGCCACTGAAGTGAATATCAAGTGTCTAGTGTGCATGTCACCAACAGCCCAAGGAAAGCTACAACAGCCCCACACACATGGTCACAACTGCTCCCCAGGCAGGACTGGGACTTGCTGCACCCCACATGGCTCAATTTCCTTGCTGAAATGCAGGAAATCAAAGCTTCCCACTTTCAGGCACTGGACCCCAGATTGAACTGGGCACAACTTCACTCCATAGGAAACATCCCCATCACACAGATCCTGAGTGTGATGCACACAGCTTGATCCGCTTTATTTTTCAACCTGCTGAATTGCTAGAATATGTTTAGCTGTTATACACAGACCCCAGATCCATAATCCCACCCTCAACAGCTGTTACATTTGCTGTGGTATTTACAGCAGATGTTACGGCTCCGTAAAAAGGTAAAACAGCTGAGACTTCCAAAACTGGGGCTAGAGGAGCACAGCAGAGCCCAACCCCTGGACCCAGCTGCAGCCAGGCTCGGAGAACCGGCCATGGATGCACCAACACGTGAGGTAAAGAGCCACATCACAGCCTACAGCAGCTTAAGGAAGTTTCAAGTGTTACCATCATGGCATTAAAAAGCTGTCAGCTTCCTGCGAGACAAGCAGCAGAGGCTGGAATTCAGTGTTTAAAGGATGATTAAATGTAAGTGACTTAAATTATACATTCCAGTTTCTGGAACTGACACCATTTAAAACACACCATCTATTCCCCATTTCCTCTGACACTGATTACTACCCACTAAAAGATGAGCATTTTCTTACAGGCTCTCAAGTACCAAACTAGGGATTTATGAATTGGAGATAATTAAATGGTTTTGCATTACAAATAGAGTAAAACATTTACATTCCATAGGCCACCTGAGAACACTCAAAGAGTCAAAATGGACATTTTATACCTGAAAACCTGCCTGCTCTCTATCAAGGCTGCTAATTGAGGCACAAGAAGCTTGGAGCTATTTTATAGTGGATTCACAGTCAAACATTTGCTGAGCTTCTGGACAACCTGAGACAGACTCGGGACCCATCGTTAATTCCCCCACATGGAGCTCTGTAAGCTGAGGCTCCATTAAGCTGACACAAATAAATTGCCTGTTTCTCCTTGGTAAATACACAGAGATTTGCAAGCCGTTACTTTTCAGATTTCAAAGACAAGGAGCCGTAGGATTTTCTTGGCTAGCAACCATGGCACTTCACCAGGAGCAAGAAGCAGCACAAGGCCATGAGAACTGGGAGAGCCTCTTCCCCATCCACCCAGAGCACCCACAGCCCCTCTCAGAGGTCAGTTT
Organism: Neopelma chrysocephalum; assembly: GCF_003984885.1. Classification (NCBI taxonomy): domain Eukaryota; kingdom Metazoa; phylum Chordata; class Aves; order Passeriformes; family Pipridae; genus Neopelma; species Neopelma chrysocephalum. The sequence goes on from NW_020897809.1 coordinate 11,786,137, forward strand.
GGTCAGCCCCTATCAGTCCAAACTTATGATCTTGTGCAGGATGCTGGACTCTCCACCCCAGTGACAATGCACATGAAGGGATTAACACCTGCCAGTATGACAGCAGGTGCTGGAGTTGCACATGGGCATCTCAGTAACTTGAAAGAAGGTCTTTTTAACATGATTTTTCTTCCTTGCCTGAAATTTTCAAGCCAGAAAAAGCAGTATCGATCTCACTGCCTGGTAGAAATGAGATAGGGACTAATTGAGCACAGAGATCTCGGGGAAGGAGTCTCCAAGGAATCTTTTGATTTGAACAAGGACCCTTACAAAATGCCAGAAGAAAAGAGAAAAATAAGAAAAAAAAAAGAAAAAAAAAGGCTAATCCTGAATCTTGCCTGTCAGCTTGCTTTTTGCTGCACTCACAGGAGTGCTGAGCATCATGGACTTAAAATAGAAGGGGCTCCAAGATACTGGGAGGAGAACTGTGGCTGCAAGTGTAAGACAGAGTAATAGGAGAGGCAACAGGAATGGCAGCAAATAAAAACAGTGACTCATGAAACAGCAAACAAACAACACTGTAAGAGTTTTTGCAATTGTAATTCAAACCAAAATAAACAAGAATGACAGTTCAGCACAAGCAAAGGGAGGATGACAGTGATGGGAGGGGGGTGTGGGGACTCCATTGCCTTCACATCTGTTGCTCTCATAGCATCTCAAATGAGCAGCTCCAGAAAGAAACAGAGAGAGGAAAGGAAAGATGTATGGGAAAGCAGCAACTTCTTGTGATCTGCATCCATGCTTGAAGTTTTCATGACTGCACTGAGAGCAGAATTTATATCCCAAAGCCATGCAATAGCCTACAACCCTGCTACTGGTTTTGACCCCTGGCCCCTGAAAGCAACTCTAGCAACAGAAATAAAAAGTCCAACTTGAAGGGTTAATGAGTGAAATACATCTTGGGTGGTGGGTGGATGGACAGAAGGCAACAGAGTGGGGGAGAAATCACACCATTGGCAAGAGGCACTGATTTAACTGCTCTGAAAATCCTCCAGTCAAGCATATTCACAATTTCTTTTGCTCTTGCTTCATTACCTCCTAGTGAGAAGCTCTTTCCCAATCTGCACCTTGAATATTTTTTTCAGGAAAACGAAGGTATTTTTCCCCAGTGAGAACTAAAAGCTGGTGATCATCCTTTTTTACAGAAATCTTTTATGCATCAGAAAATGTATTGCCTGCACTCAGGCTTATATTTCCAAATACAAGTCCTTCAGCTATTCCTCTCCAGCCTCATTTGCTGAGCTTCCCATTTGTGTGGTTCATCTCCAGACGTGGAAGTGTGACCGTTCTCCTCCTGCCTTGCACTGCCCAGCACCCCTCAGTGCAGCAGGAAGCAATTACCCACCCTGTCTTACACACAGAGCTTCTGTAATGATGACTCAGAGAGAGATTTCACTCCTTTCTTCAGACCTCGGGACGCTGTTGGCTTGTTTGAGCTGCCCATCCACAACAGCCCCCATCACCACATACCACCCTGCCCACTGCCCTCAGTCATTCAGATCCTGCTCCCTCAGAACCATCTCTGCACACTCCTCTTCCCTACACCTCATTATGTTGGTTTTGTTGTTCCAAGATGATCCGAAATCTGCTCCCAAGCCTCAGTCACATCAGCAGCCCTCATTGCATGCTAATGAGTTATCCCATTAAAGAGGGAAGTTGGACAGATTTGCCTTTTTGTTTTTCTTTTTAAGTCAGCTTTTCTTTTGGACCCCATCCTCCTCCTCTCTGCTGTATACAAAGTGCTCTGGAACTTTTTTGAAGAATCAGGGTCAGATTCTCTGATCCTTTGTTTTTTGTGTCTTCCCTTCTCCTCCCTATGAAGGTCTGGAGTGGGCTTTGCTGCGCTCTTCTTCCTTCCCCACCACATCCCTGGGGATTGATGGAATCACCAAGGATTGCCCCTTGTTCAGAGCTTGCTCAGACCAGGTTTTCCTTGTAATTATACCTGGAACAATTTCACCAAGTCCAGCGGACATGAGTATTGGATAATCTCCTCTCTACTCACATTTCCTTTCCTCCTCTATTTGGCCAAGCCCCCGTCTCTGTATGTCATCAGCACCACAGTTTTGTGAGGACCGAAGCAGAGGAAGCACAGAGCATGTCTACCTATTGAGACCCCTTCATCTCTCCAGCCTTGTTTTGCTCCTCTATGCCTTTGCTCACACATTCCACCTTTTTTTGCAAGAACTTCCCCCAATTTGGAAGCCTTCAAGTAAATAATTTTTCCACTAGAGGGCACAAAGACAATTTTTCCTACATAGAAACTGATGTTAGGATTAATAAAATAATTACTAACATCTCACCAAAGGTATCTCAAACTGCAATAAATGAGCATTCAATAAATTAAGATGTAGTTCCAGCTCCCCAGGTACTATACCACCACCAAACGTCTCTAACATGTAGAGCCTGAAAGCCTAAAAATCCCAAAGTGATGCTACTCTAACAAGATTTCCTATACAGCCCTGAGCACTTTATCCTGCGATTTCTCTGCTTCCCACAATTTCTCATTAGACACAGACCATGACACCAACGCAACAACGGAGACAGAAAATCCATTTTAGCATTTTCTAAGTTGAACTTACCCAAATTTAGCTTCAAGTCAATGAACTTGTTTAGGCTTTTGTTTCTTAAATCAAAAGAAGTTTTATACCAGCAAAGATCTTCTGTTTGCAGATACTTTTAGATCATGGTAAGTCACCTCCTGCCCTGTCTTGGGTAAACTAAAGAGATTTTTTGGCCTTTAAGGCTCTTCTATTCAAGCAAGCTCTTCCAGCTTTTAACCTTCTCCTGTAAATTTGTTACAGGTTGCATCTATAACAATGACACACTCACAAGGAATGGCGCCCGTCCATAAAAACATATAAACTCAATGGGAAAGCAATCAACTCAAACATTTGGTTACACAAACCTAACAAGTGGGATGACAGCGACAATTTCAGAGCATTGCATATGTTGAGAGCACCGTGGCCATCAGGGTTCATCAGCCTCCCCAGCCCCACCAACAGCTCCAGGCACAGCCCTACCTTGCCGAGTCCTGTACTCCTGGCAGCCCGCTCTGTCCGGGCTGAGGCCGAGGCGATGAGCCAGCGCCCGGCAGCCCACCCGTGTGCCCACGCTGCCCTCCATCCCACTGCTGCAGCCCCAGGGCAGCGAGGTTTGCCTTCTGCCTGCCACCAGTGCCTGTGGATTCCCACTGACTGGGACGTTTGGCTCGAACCGAGTCAGCGCGGAGACTTTTGCTAATGGAAGAAGAGAGACAATAGCGACACGCAGGTGCTTCCTCCCATTTAAAGTGTTTACTTGTGCGGCTCAACGCGGTGACGCTATTGTGAATTAGATCTGCATGCTGGCTTACAGAGTTCAAAAGGTAGCACGTAACAAAAGGAACCCCAAAATACTGCTTATTAAATTAAGAGTATTTTTTTTCTTTCCTTTTAAAGTCTACTTCCTTTGCCAATGCCAAGTAAGAGGGTTTTTCCAACCATACAATAACAGCAGTTTCAAATGGGAAATGATACATACTGTATCAAAACAAAACACCAATTCCAGCACAAAAGCACGGAGTTTATCGGTGTATCTCCACTGCCTATGCAGCAGGCTCCTGTGGCATGGAAAGGAGAACTCCATCAGCCAGCAGTGAAGGCTGAGTTCGAGACCAGTGCATGTGCTCTGAGAAAAATCAAGGAGATCAAGAGGGATGGGAGGGTATAGCTAAGCCACAACATAGAACTAAGGAAAACATCAGTCCAAAAGAGGAACAAAGGCGTATTTGTTTTATAAGATAAACCAAACAATTCAACTGTATTCCACAGTAAATCCTTTGGCTTAGGACTGAAACAGGGAAGGAAAAAAAATAGGGAGCATCTGATTCTAATTTTGTTGTTCTAAGCTTACTTTACATGAATCAAGATGTTTACTAGAGGTACCAGGCACTCAAATCCATGCTTGGATCTTGTACATAGGAAATATCAGATGTGCTGAATGTCTTACAGTTCCTTCTACAGTCAGACAAGGCCCAAAGGGACTCAGCACTTAACATGAAAATAATAATAAAAACAATAACAATAAAAAGTGTGAACATTTTTTCTAGTATCTAAATGAAATCCAACCTCATAGACTTTGATTAGTGAAAATCTCAGTCCTCCCAAAAGAGCCTTTTTACTGCTTGAGAAGTTTCAAATAAATTATCACCATATTAAAGATTCTGCAACTGAAGACTGCACCTCATTTTCACAAACTATACCTCAAAATGCCAGACATGCTGAAACCAGTGGCACACATATTCTCAATCAACCCCATTCTCTTAAAGTCAAAATAAACAGTATTGTGTGCTTTTGTCTGAAAGCCATATTATTTTGTCCTCTCCTCATGACTGCAGTTATTTTAGATGTGCTTTCACATTGACTTTCCTTCTTGGTGGGAACAGACTGAGTGGGATTTGCACTTTGCTACTGTCTTCCGAGACCTGGTGGGATGATTGCTCAGAGAATGTCAGATTCAGACTACTTCCATTCTCTATCATCAGTGAAGCTAGAAATGGCAATTCAAATTCCTCTGTCTGCTGCTCCCTCACAGGCATCTGCTAGAGGGCAAGTGGCAAGTGCTGCTTTCATTGATGCCAGCGGCAGAGTAAATGCAATGCCTTAAAATTAGCAGGTTAACAATTTTAGAGTTGCTTTTGTGCAGTTCAGCAATCCTGTGTCCAGCTTATCAGAATTCTCCTTGAAGTAACAAAAGAACATGGGTAGATGTGTGCTAAGAACAGCTGCAGCAACACATGAACTCAGCTGTTGATTAACAGTTTGGACCAAACCCGTTCTACCTGTGCTGAAACAGTCTGTCAGCATTCCCACCCACCCCCCCCCCCCCCCCCCCCCAAACAGCACGGCAAACAGCAAGTGGGCTTCAGAACCTCAAATCACCTTGTCTGTTGTGCAGACAAACCTCTGCCAAGCAAAGGCTAAATGAGCATCTATAGCTGGCTTTAAGTTATCCCCCATAACAAAGGCAAGGCACTGTGTGCAGTGTGGTCTAAGGTATAAACTCAACTCCAGGGTAACTGCTAGGCAGTCTCTGCCCCAAATCACTCAGCATCACCATGAGCAACCCATCCCACTCCAGCACACCTTCCAGCAGCCCTGTAGAGGGGACCAGGGACCTTGCGAGGTGGCCGACAGAAAGACAGCACCCCTGTGTCTCTTTTATTGTCAGGTTAAGTCTTGCTGCACACAAGCAACCAATGTATTTTATTTTTATGGCTTTCATTCTACTGCTGCACGCAGTTCCTGAAGGGACACACGATGCCATTTATTCAGAGGAGATCCAACTGAAAAACAATTTAATGCACATTCACTGAAGGAACATCAGAACGTAAACAGGTGAAAGTAACTTCATTTACCAGCGGTGGCTTATGGATGCTCAGAGACACTGAGATTTATTACATACTGCCTTGGGCAGGTGGAAGGACAGCAAGAGGAGAGATGAATTTCTGGCTGTAAAGCGTCATAAATGCCAAAACCCAAATGAGTCTTTACAAGATCTATTACTTGTACTCACTCTGAAGCTGCAAGAAGGTGGTGGCCAGGGGTCCAAGCTGCTGCTGAGGACCCCCAACATCCTGCAGGACAACAATGCAAGTACAGGTCTTGATCCTACCAGGACAGGAGGAGGCTGCAGAAGAGCTGCCTTCTCCCAATGCCACTGCTGGGCATCATGTGCCAGTGCACCAAGCCCTGCACAGTTCAGAGGGAAAATGGGATTAGGTGGCATAAATTAGGAATAACATTAAGAAAGCTTTCACAAAGCTCTTTGTATGTCAGAAGAGGACAAGTAACACAAATTACAAATAATAACTACAAGAAAACACCTCTGGGGGGAAACACTTTTGCAAAATCCTGGGTTGCTGTTGTGTTTTTTTTTTATTTAACTAAAAATAGAAGAAACAATTCACTCCCGAAGTACTGCAACCTGAAAAAGCTGAATCCTGCAAGCAGGAATGCACAGAAGTTGGAAACAAACACAGCTGGAATTGGCAAGAAGAACAAATGAAAGGTTTTCATTGTGTCAAATGAGGCTTTCGAGTGGACCAGCAGTAACACGATGTTCAAAACTTTGTTGCACGACTTTTATGATGCCTCCCAGCAGCATGCAACAAAACATATCTGAGCTGTAATCAATTTCTTACAGCCTTATATAAACATTATAGGAATTTTGTCCTCTGTAATACTTCTTGCTCTCAAGGCTGCAATAAATAAGTCACTTACAACCCCACTGCCACTCTCTCTCCTATCTCGCTGTCTCAAGTCACTGCTTTTATTTCTTTTAAGCTAGTGGTGTAACCACTTTCAGCTTCCACAAACACTTTAAATGTAACCTGTAGCTAAACTCCAGGCAGAATGAAGCATTTTACATTCAAAGGGAAGGAGTGGAAAAGCTATTTTACCCTTTTAGCCCTACCTTCCTTTCATCTACAGTCTCTCTTCAGTATCAGGGAAGGGAATTATGGTAGCAAATCTCTCAACCAACAACTCAGAGAGAATTGGGTCTGGAAAGCAGTGAACACATCACCCACAGAGGATGAGAACACTGGCCCTTGCATGTACTTGCCAAACCACCTTCTCCAGTGTCACCTCACTGCTCAAGGACAGTATTCTGGCTGGAAATTATGGAGCCAGGAGAGGACCAGGACAGGCAGGAAGGGCACATGCCAATGGCCATCCACCTTTTGAAGGTAGACCCTTCTAGGACACGAGTCCCTCACTTCAGCCTGTCCTCAGGTCCTGCCCAAAGCACCTCACACAGCAGATCCCAGCATAACTACCATGCTGGATTCTGAGTTGTAGGGACATTTGAGATGGATGTGCCTGGGCACACTTAAGGGTCAGGACTCAAGCCGAAACCTGATGGTTTCATAATCATTCAGAGAGCTCTAACAGAGCTCTGTATCACTCAGGCACTGCTGTCTTGCTTCAAGGCACTCGCTTTGTTTTGTCTATGAAGAATGGCCATAGATTGTCAGACCACACGTCCGCCCATTCCACAGTTCCATCTCAAGGAACAGCAGCAGTAAACTGCTTCAGGAGGAATCCCAGAGGAGGACAAGGGCATGGCAGTACTTCCCCAAAGAGTACTCCACCTGGCAAAGGCTGTGCCTCAAGGACCATCCGAGCCAGAAACATTATCTCTGTATAGCCCTGGTTTGGTTTCTCCAGATCATTCTCTCCCTCTGTTCCATCCAGTGAATTATGAATTCACCCTACATCTACGATAAAGCACCAGGGAGGCTGGGGAGGGGGGGAATGGAGAAGAGACACCTGAGCCAATTTCAAAGGTTTTGCATCCTTTGAACACTTCACTCATACATAATTGAATGAGCTGTATGTTTGCACTACAAGAAAGTAGATTTTTTTTTCCTACTACCAGACCCATCACGTGAGGGATGCTGTCATACGATAGCCTTGGGGGAGGTTTGCAAACTTGGACAATTTACTGAGAAGCAAAGTAAACTACTACTGACAGCAAGTGGACCAGAGCCCGGATCCCTGAGAGGTTCTGACAATGGGAGGACCCAGAAAAAATAAGCCAGCCTTGACCCGGCATCAGGGGAGGCCGAGAGGAGCACATGCATGTATTTTATTTCACACTAACCTCTGTTTGACCAGTTATGCAAATAAATCTCTGCTTGTCCCAAGTACATTTCTAGAGATTGAGGGAGAATTTGGAAGACTTCACAACAGAGCCAGACTTGCCGGTCACTGCATTGCGACTGAACTTCTCAAGGAATGAAATATTAAGCAGGCAGGAGTGGCATATACAGCCCATAAAACAAGGGAAGTTGCGTCCAAAAAAAAGGAATCCAAGCTTTGAAGAGGAAAAAAGAAAAAAAGTACTTAAGAATTTAATACATGATCAGGATCACTTCAGCTCCTTGCAGGCAGAGAAGCAGTATTTGGTCCCTGGAGAATACATCCCAAGGCAGTGAGAGACATGGGACCAATGTGCCACTACCCATAGGAATCAGACATACTTGCTGCTGCAGGGAATACGGCAGGGACCTGGGGCCTTTATGGGTAGGGAAATCTCCATGTACACAGGGCATTTTGCTGATAAAAAGAACAAACCAAGATGTGTATATGACACCTCAGTGCAGGAGGGACCTGGCACCTCTTGTTTTCCAGCAGCACACGTGCTGCAGTGCTGGCAGCTGCCCATGTCCCTGTACTGCTCCCCTTGGAGCAGAGAGTCCCCAGGGCAGGGACCACACCATCACCAAGGGATTTACGCTGTCCCTCACGCTCCATTCTCCCAAGGCTCCATTACTGAGGCTGTTCAGAGACTGCTGTCACAGCTGGCACACTTAAACCTGACTTCAGCTTCCCCTTGCTTAAATCAGTGTCACTCAGACATTCACTTACCACTAAACCGTGCAGGGTCAGCTCAGCCTAATTGTGCAAATATTCCAGTGAGTTTGATGTGAACCCTCCCATTTTCTAATTGTTCTGGTTACACAGCTGCTTTCTTCCAGCATGGCAACACTTCAGAACATCAGCATGAAGCCTCCTGAGATTAATACAGTAACTGCATACGGCTTGTGAAGGGGCGTAACTCAGCTGAGGGCAGGAGTGGAAGCCAAATCCTGAACTCTTACACACATCAACTTTATCAAGCCATCCTCTGCAGCTGGGAACAGCAACTGTCCTACATCCTCTGCAACACTGAGGCAGACTGTGTACAGCTGACCCCGAGCAGCACAGATGATCCAGCCCAAGGCACGCTGCTCCTCGGAGCTGGTCAGGAGAAACACAGCACAAGTCAAGTGAAAAATAAGAAAACTTTCATTCTGCTTAACACATTCCCACTTGGAGGCTCACCCACCCCCACCACCCATCCTGCATGCCCTGCCCATGGCAGATGCTGCCCACTGAGATGGCCAAGGCTTGACCCGAGCTTCCCACGAGGAAGGTTCAGCTCAGGCCTCTGCAGCACGAGAAGCTGCAAACCAGCAATGCAGAGGAGAGGGAGTCACTGCTTCAGTGCACTGATCCATACAGACAGCAAGAGGCAGGGGAAGGGGAAAAAAAATGCACTAAAAATTCTTTTGACAGGGTGAAAAATGAAAGCAAAGTGAAACACAGCTCAATCTGTCAAAACAAAATCACAGCAAGCCCACTGAAAAGAAAAAAACCACACAGCTCAACTCGCATTTTCTAGTAGGCAATAACTGGTACATTTGTTTTCCTGAAGATAAGCGGGTGAGTTAAGTTTGCCAGACAACACTGAACAGATTTGAAAGGTAATCACAGCAGAAGCACAAAGTATCAAATTTGCCAGGGACACGAAGGACTTGCTCACTTCCACCTTGCCATTCAACAGACTCTCAAAGAAGCTTTTACAGTCGTGCTGCTGAGCCAAGGGATGGACTCCAAAGTGCCTGATCAAGACAAGATTTGCCTTGTCCCTCTGAGCTCATCCTTCAAGGAGGACAAAAGATGATGCTCTTAGTAGCAAACGAGTCACAAATTGGCATAGCAAAAGGTCCCATACAGTGAATTTTTGATCAGGGTGGCAAAGGCCAACATAATGTTCAGGCTACAGAGAACTCATTAACCTGGTAAGAGAGTCCTAACAACATTACCCAGAGGGTATTTTGAATGGTGAGACAGTCTGTAATTAGCTTAGGTGGGCCAACCTAATTTCATGGCCTGAGGAAGCATCTCCCAATGCAAGAGATGTACAAGATATATATTTATAGTTCTTTCCCGATAAGCTCATTAAAGGTTTCAGAGATGAATGACCACAGCATTTGACTGTCTTCTTATAACCTGGAGATGCAATCAGTAATGAGTGAGAGAGCCAGGAGAACAAAGGCAGGGGCTGCACAGGGCTCTAAGTGGGGGGAAAAAACACATATTAAACAAAAACCCGCAAAAAAACACCAAACACAGACTTCTGTTACACTACATTGTGAAACTGCCATTTTTATCTTCATTTTGAAATGGACAATTATATCCATGTCCATTTCCTATAAATGTGCGAACAAACATCTCCATAAAAGTCATTTTAACAAGGCCCCGAGCACTACAAATAGGAAATACTACGGTGGAAACAGTTAATATAGATGTGTAACACCCCATATATATTCAGAACTGCATTTGCACATTAAAAACTTAAAACCAGTCTTCCAAATAAATCAGCATGATAAAAATTCTAATTTCCCAATGTTTCCATTCCAGCAGACCTTTGCCTACTTAGATCTTTATTAGCCAGAACTGGGTTGCAGGTGCACACAGTAATCAAACCGGGATCTGGCACAAGATAGATGGGAAGGAAAACATTTATTTTTAAGTTTGCTTTTTCTGTTTCTCATTTACTTTTTTTTAGGGCATCTTCTAACATGTCTAGAAGTCTCCCCAGCAAACATAGCTTTTCCAATTGCAGTTGCAATGTTTTAACCTCTCCTGTTTACCCCCCTATTGGTTGTCTATTTTTGCAAGAGCTGAAATTCTACTACTTCTCTCACAGAAATTCTCCACTTTCTCCCTCAAGGTTTCCCCTTTCACTAGACATTAACTCTTCCCTGTTATACATCAACCTTCTCATAGGTAAGTGCTTGGTATCAGGCACCATATTCTCATAACACCCTTGCATGAAGCCAAGAGCATTAAGCCACCCCACATCTCAATCTTGGTGTCACATTATTTGTGCTTTTCAAGGTATTAAAAACCCAGCATATCTTTCCACAGTAACTTAATCCTGCAAAAATAGTACTCAAAGCTGAGTAAGAAAAACTGAAAATAAAACTCCTTGATAAACGCTCCAAAAATTTCCTCATCCTTATATATAACATAACTGGAAATTATGTGCTGTTTAATAGGGTAACATCTGGGAACTGCCAGCAGTAAATGCCATGGCAAACCCTGCTTCCTGCCTTAGCTGTGGCCAGCAGGAGACAAAACGCCCTAGAAATTAGTCACCTCCAATCTTCACTATCACTAAGAACCTTAACAAATACTGATACCCACGAAAAAAAGCATTTAGAGAAACATATGGTTTTTTAATTAAAAACCAGAACAATATTACTCAAACCTCTCTCCTTGTCAGCCCAAGGAAGAACACTACAACACCCAGCTGTCTGACAGCTCTTTGGGGATTGCAGACCCCACTTGCCACCCAGTGCAGTGTCAGACCCCTGCCCAAGGAGCCCCTCAAGCCTCTCCTTGGACCCCTCTGAGCCCTCCAGCTCTGCACATCACTCCCAAGGAGGACTGGGAACTTGGTATCTTCCTCCTCTGGAATGCACTGTCATGCTGTGGCAAGTGAGCTCCCCTCTATTTCATGCCTTGGCTTCAAAAGCTTTTGTTTCCTCTACCTTCCTCCTACCAATCTGCTCATGTCTGGTCTCAGCTCTATTTCTCCATTAACTCCCTGTTTTACTGGAGATATCTCATGTCCTGTTCATCACCACCTCTGCATCCAGGAGCACAGGCAGCCTCTCTTTTACTCCTCCACTTTCAAGCCCCTGCTACATAGGGCTTGGGAGCAAATATGTAATTACAGAAAATGTATTTAGGAAGAGCAGATTACCAAAACAGGAACAGTGGGAGAGATGAAAGCGGGTCTGTGCTGCCAACAGTGTGCAGCAATGGCCGAATGTCCAGAGGCCAAGCAGGGAGGGCACTCTCCCCTGACCAAGAGCCGTCTGCTTTCTGTTGGATGGTTGAAACCATCCACCACAAACTGCATTTTGGATGCAGAACTCTCCCCTGCACGTGGCCAGCCAGTGGCACACCCACCACCTCAAAGCAGCCGAGGCAGTTTCAATTGTAACCCAGCTGAACCCTCAAAGCCCATTCCAGCATCCAAAGTGGCATTTTGCCGTTCCTTTAATGGCCCAAGCAGTGACCATCTCTGCTCCTGAGAGGCTGGACTCATCCCTGCTGGGAGGCAGGGCTGGGCAGAGAGCTGCTCGTCCAACATGGATCCAACCTGATCCTGCCTGTCCACGTAGCAGCAGACACTAAACTGGTACCTCGGTAGCTGTTTCTGAGATACCAAGAAATGGATTATCCCAAATGCTCAGCAGAGGGCTTCAGGCCACCCAAGCCGAGCAGCTGGGATGAAGTGTGGGTATGAGGCACATTAGCAGAGGCCAAACATGGAGCATTTCAACTTCCAAGTCTGCAGCTTTATCATCTCACACAGAATTCAAGCACTTACTAATGCGTACACGGTGATGGATAGCAAATTGCAACAAGAATAATGGAGCAGCAAGGGAAAAAAAGGCAAATTAACAAAAATAAAGCTGATTCTGACAGCATGAAATTCTTGTCACTCCTAGATTAGCCTGTGCTCCATTTATCATCCACACTGGGTTTTGATTTTGTTTCCCTTAATTCTAGGGAGGTCTTTTCAGAAACGTGGCATTTCTTCACTCTCTAGGAAAAAAACCCTCATCTGCACTGCATATTTTTAAGATTAACAATCCAAGGTCAACTTCTTGAAAGGAGTTGTAGTGGTGAAATATTTTTCCAAACCATATTTCAGTGAAGGAGGAATTTCATGTTGACTTGGGATACTTGTTTTTAACTTTGGTGGGTTCTGGGGCTTTTTTTGGCTTCTTAATGCTGATCACCAAAAAGACAAAGATCAAGCACTACAGAAAAAAATAATGATGGATAGAAAAGGTGTATAAATACTGTTCTATTCTCATTCTGCCAAAAAGAAAAAAGAAAGCCAAAGCCAGCAGTGCCTAACAACAGTACACAGTACCTGAGTGAAGCTATTGAGAGAAAACTGAATTAGTGAAAGGGGCCTTTGCTTGGCCAAGATACCCTTTCACTGGGGCAGAAAGACCTCCTTGTCATGGGAGACAATTAAGGCTGGCTGGAATAACCTCTTCTGGCTCCATTAGCGTGTGTAGATGAGGACAATTACACAAGCAGAGATGATTTTGCAAATGAGAGGATTAAAGGAGCCAGGATCGAGCCTGCCTGTGTGTGCTCCCACCAGTCCAGGTGGCTTTGATGGAAGAGATCATGGTCCAGCTACATCAGCCCGTTTGCTGGAAGGAAGGCAGGGTCTAGCAAAGGTGGGCACACAAGGAAAAGAAGAAGGGAGAGGGGGAAAAAAAAAAAAAAGAAAAACTAGTTTCTTTCAACTGGCAAAAATTTCCTGGGATATACAGAGAAACCTGTTCTTCCTATTGCCAGCAAATAGGTCAGAACCAGACCAAAAATCCAGAAATCCATCTCAAACCCATGGTTTGTATTTACACTTTGCTAAAGGAAACAGGTAGAATAAATTCCTCCAGAAACTGCTGATCTCTGCAAGCTCCAAGGACGTGTAAAGAAACTTTTACACGACAAGTTTTAAAGTGTAAGAGCCACAGAAGAGGGCTGTTTGTTTTTTAAACCTGTTCCCAGGCTGAAACCCTCAATTCCAGAGTGAGACTAATGTATACAGAGGTGTTTACAAGCCTCTCCAATGAGGATTTTATAAACGGAAGAGCCGAGACAAGCTGAACTGCAGCCTTGAGAGTTATGAGCATGATACCCCACTCTTCCTGTCTCCAGAGGTGACCCATCTCTTACATGTCATTTCAGCCTCGCACACAAGTGTTAATTTGGGACCAATGACTCACGATTCCTGTTTTCCAGAACATTCAAACCAATACTGCAAGGAAACCTGTTGTGTTTTTTTTCTCCCCCCATAGGCTGAGTGGCTGTGTAAGTACAGGAAAGGCAGGAAGAAGTAAAAACTTGAGCAAAAAATGGATAAACAGTTCTGTTAACCTTTCCTGAGCCTTCACAAGTGATGTGCTGCAGAAGGTGCCCCCTGCCCAGGTCACAGGGTGTGCAGAGGCTTTGCATCAAAAGGCCAAGGGCTGGTTGAAAATGCTGATGACGCCTGCTTAATCTGGAGCAAATTGAGGACAAACAGACCCAAACACTCCAACATCCCAGAGGCACCATCACACACTCAGCTCCTTCCAGGAGCTGCACCACACTGCCTGGCTGCCATGGGCTCAGGGGAAGAATACTGAAGTTTTCATTAGTTCCAAAAACCAAGTACATAAAACCGCCTTGCTCCACTAACACTGAAACTTTACATATGGGGGGAAAAAAAGGGAGAAAACAACAACAACAAAAGGAAGCTGATCATTTAAATAGACTGGAGGTGCACTAGCATGGCTCTCTCCAGCAGAACAAAAGCTCTCCCCAGTGAGCCCCAGCCTCCAGAACAGTCCCAAGGAGCACATTGCTGCAGCAGAAGCAAGGACCTGCTGCAGATACCAAAAACTCCTGACAGCTCCCAAAGCTGCCATTTGCAGGAGGCCTGTCTTTGGCTTCAGTGCTGCCTGCACACTGCTGCCAAGGCTGAAAGGTCTTTAAACACTCTCACTACTTAAACAGCGCAGAAGCAACGGGGCTCTGCAGGTGGAAACCCATCCAACTTGTCCATGCGGGTGCCTGGATATGCAGCCTTGGTCCATCACTGCCAGGACCAGGATCCTCTTAAAGAATGCTATAAAAAAATGCAGATTATGCAAGATCTGTAGTGGAGACAGGCTGAAGGCTCCCAGATAAGGTGGAACCACATCACACCACGGTTTGTAGGGACACTAAGGGCCACCTTCCCCACTCCCTGAGGAACTCACAGCCCTGAGTCCTGCCGGGGTAACCTTGGTGAGTTAATCCCAGAGGATGTATTTGCCTCCAGTAAACAAACAAAGGTGTTAAGTGATAAAATTACCTATTGCCAATTCATATCAAGCTGCAGCCAGCCTGTGCTGCTGGCAGAGAAGAAATCATGCAAGCATTCAAGGCACCTTCAAGACCCCTCATCAGCTGCTTTTCCTTTCTGAGGAGCGTCACCTTAGGAGCCTATAATTCCAACCAAAAATGACATTACTTCATTTCCTCTGGAAAACAACAGCTCTACCAGCCCCTCCTTCCCCTGTCTTGCGCTCTCACAAGCAAAGTGCTCGGATCTCCAGGAAGGGGATAAGGTCAGGAGCAAATGCCTGAATTGCTCCCAGATTAGCAGGCCAGAGGGAGTCATTCCAACAGAAAGCATTTACAATATTCTTGGTATTAAACGCTTTTGGCCAAGATGAAATTTGTTAAAGTTGCACTTTTGTTTTTTTTCAAAGCTCTGAAGTAATTTCTTTCCCCAAAGCTGCCTCCACAGGCTGAATATTTGTGGGAAAAGGGAGATTTCACACACACAGAAACCAGTACAGCTAAATAATAAACTCAGGCAATTGCTCAGATGTTGAAGCCTGATCTATTATTTTCCACAGAAGCAAAGCACCCACATTAGAAAGGCAAATTGTTGCACCTAAACTGATGGTTGTGTCACCCCAATTTCCTGAGATTAATCCTGTTTCAGTCAAACCCTTCTCTAAATTCAAATAGCAAAACTAAACATACAATCAAGCAAACATCTAAAAAACCCTGGACAATTTGGCTGGACAAGAGCTTTATGAGGAGCAGCTGGTTTATTCCCAACATTTCTGAATTATTTTATTAGGATACAAGAGCTCTTAGACAAGGCTGACAAGACCCCATTAAATCACTGAATATTTAACAGTCCCATTTATTACATTCTGCCCTTCCTCCTCTTTCCAGCACAAATGAATTTATTTTTTTTTTTATTTCCCAACTTCCCTGATTCTCCACACAATGAATCTCTAGAACAATATTGGATAGGGAGCACCTCATCTATTAAAATGCCATCAGTATCAGCTCTGTAGGTGATGACTTCAGAAAGGAAATAACATTGCAGCTCTTTTTTTCCCTCCCTCTACAGCTTCACATTTTCTTGCAAGGAAAAGGACACTCTGCTCTCAGACTGGAACTGATAAAAACCACTATCAAGCAAAGAAAGGCCTAAAAGCTGAATGAACCAGTTTTAACTTTTGCAGAAAAATATTGTTTTCTAAAACCAAGTCTGAAGTAAACAGTACCTGGGGAAGATACTGAACGAAGGAAAAAAAAAAATCACAGTTTTTGGGATTTTTATCAGTGCCAGCTGGAATCCAACCCACTTTCATCCACCAAGTTTTATAATCTAATGAATCAAAATACTCCAAAGAAAACATAGTCAAAAAGCATGTTTAAGCCACAGGAAAGCCTGGCTTGACAACATTTCCAATCTTTTTAAATGAAGTAAGAGCCATCAAGTCTTGGACAACTGCTGAGAGGGAAGTGTGGGAGAACTCAGGACATCCATGGGCTGCCTGATAGTCCTTGGCTGAAAACACCCAGAAATATTCCCAGTGCAGTGATTTCACGCAGAAGCACAGCAGTATGATGACTGATGGCCACATAAACCTCATAAAGACAAAGGTATTTTAAATATTTCAGATTATTATTCTTGAAACAGTTCAGCAGACTTTCCCACCCATCAGTACCCGGGACAGATATCCCCCTGCACTCCTGCAGTCCCTAATTATGTCTGTTTGGCAAGGTGGAAACCACGGACCTGGGAAAAATGAACACAGACGGGTAACAACCACAGAATCATAAAAAGACTTGGGTTGGAAGGGACCTTAAAGATCATCTAGTTCCAACAAATGATCAAACACTGAGCCTTGGGATTTAAACAGCACCCAGAACAGAGCTGCAAACAGCTCCAGAAACAGTGGAGAACGGAAGGAGGAATCTCTCTTTTATATATCCCTTCTCTTTTACAAACCTTTGAGCTTTGATGCTCCATGCTACTCACTGCTGGCAGTGAGAGCATCCTGGCTGGACCAGACCAGGCACAGGACACTGGGTGGAGCAGCGACAGCAACACCTCCTGATGTGCTCCAGAGAAACCTTCTGACTCCCAAACCCAAGCTTAATATTGATTTATATCCTGAAGCATGAAGCCATATCCCATCCAATATTCTTAATTTCAAAGGGCTGTGTTTTGTTTTCGGTGGCTTTTTGCCTTAATCTCAGTTGCTCCAACAGTTCGTGTATATTTAATTACTGGCATCGTCTCAGACACTGAATTTTGGCCCTCGGTAATACCCTGTGGCAAGGAGCTCTGTGAATTAACAAGGGGGAAACCATTCCCTGTTTCCTTTGGAGTGCAACGCTAAAGCTGCATAGCTAAATTCCCAGAGGCCAGGAAATGAAAACATTAAATATTCTAATAACATCACTAAAGAAGTCATGTTTTACATATATGTCATTCCAATGAAATATTTTTCCTGTTTAATCATTTAGTGTTAATGCAACTCATGCTGGTGTCAAAGGTTCACGCACAAAAAAAGGGAAAGGAAGGATCTCACACGGGAATCCCACACAGGATATAACACAACCAGGCAACCACTGCTGCAGACACTCGAATTTCACCTTTTCTAAATATGTTGATTCTAACTAGACACACTTAATGGCAGAGTAATTACATAAATTACCTGGAATACATAACACTGCATTTATATATAATAAATGAACTGTTGCAGAGGAAATGCCAAGGAAATACCGTAACTAAATTTTTATTCATTTTCGTTCTTTAAAATAAAAAAATCAAAAGCCACGTAACTGCAGTAAAATGATGAGTAAAATCACATTCTGTAAGAAGTTTGTTCCCACAGACCTTTGCTTGAATCTGTGCAATTAAGACATTTCCAGGAGGCTGAGGACTGCAAACCAACAGGTACATCTCTCCCAGAACTGTCACACAAAAAATTCAACTTCCCCATTCCGAGATGTAGCAAAGTCCTGGGCAGCCTTAACTGAAGCTGCCAGATGAGCAATGTTACAAAAAGTGAAGGGGAAAAGGAAATTTCCCATTTAAGAGCTGTCACACAAGATGAAACAACCCCCTTGAATTTAATTTAATTCGGTCTCCCGACACAAGCCAAGGACAGATGCAGCACGGCTGAGACGGTCTGGCAGGAGCAGACAGTCAGTCCAAAGCTGTGAGAGTTTATACAAACATGTTAGAATAAGATTTCACAGCCATGACACAGATGCACAGGCAGTATTCAAGCAGATGCTGGTGTTCCAGTCCTGCATTTCTGTGTCTTTTTAGGAGAGGGATAAGGTAAAGGGCAATGAATGTGGACAGGAATTGCAGTGTCTTGGAAAAGGTGAGAGTTAGACTCTCACCTCCCGGCATTTTTGCCCGGACCACCAGACAGACACATCCCATCTTCTTCTGCACCATCTTGCTGCAGATACCTCACACAGGTTCCATTTTCTACATTTTTGCATTATTCCTACAGAAAAACTGCTCCAATTTTCCGACAGGCACTTGGCAGCTGCTCCCGAGGCACCCACAGCAGACCCTTGCCTCGATCTGTTTGGGAACAGGCTTCGTGCCTGGGCCAAGCATCCTCCATAGCAGAGGTTTGGAGTGACTGGCATTACTGGGGCCCCCCTTGCACAAAAGCTGTTTGCTTTTTATATTTACTTGACAGTAAAATACCAAGTATTGTTGACTTTCTGCCAGAACACTGGAAGAGAGCACTTTGCTGGAGCAAAAGCTGAACATGCAACTGAGATGAGGTCCCCGTGTCATGTAGCACCACAGCTCTCCTTCAACCCATTCCTGCCAGTGAGATTTTGAAAGCAACTGGAATCAATAAGATGCTTCCAACTTTTTTTTTTTTTTTGAGAAATAAGAAAAAAACCCTATAAGGCCAGCAAACCACTTATGGAAAAGCACAGACTTGAAATACATATATTCAAGAAAAATCAAACTATGGGCTTCAACGGCAGCCAGAAGAACAAAGTATCTGCCCTCAGTCTTCAGAGATAAGGAAATTCAGAAATATCACTGACTCTCGTATTACTCATCCCTACCATGCTGGGTTGCTACAATCCATGCAGGCCACCCAAAATTAAAGAGACCTCCAGAAAAATGTTCAATTCAAAGGGATATGTTAAAAACCAGCCCAAGGCAGGTTATGTGGTTGAAATGAAATGCGTAGCATCCATCAAGAGTGTTGTAGCTGCTATTCTTGAATTGCAATAGTCACATTCATCTGCTTATAATTTACAAATTAGCACTAGCTAAAATAAGAATTTCCTCACACCTTGGAATCTGAAATACCAGGTATTTTTCCCACAGTTAACTTCATCCTCCCTTATCTTTCAACAGTCAATACATTTGTGGTGGTGATACCTTATCTTTGGCCAACATTTAAGCTCTCAGCTCTATTTCCCTTTCCTTAGGTGGCAGTCTGATGTGCATCACAACCAGAATTGACACTGGGGGGTGGAAGCAGTAATCCTGGTTTTGTCTGACCCGTTCCTATCACTGTTGGTGGTATGTCAAATATTTGTGCAACCACACACAGAACAAGGGTATGGAGCTGGCAGGGAAAACAGCTCGGCAGAAGGGGTGTGTTACACCAGGTCTGTCCAGGACAGCAAGCATTGGTGCTGGGAGAGCACAAGGGACAGCATGTGGGAAGACCATGCTGCTGAAGGAAAGCACATAAACCCCTCTTTCTCAAAGAACAGAACTTTTACCCTATTTTGACAGCTGTATCACCCCTTTTGCATATCACCCCTTTTGCATGGTGAGTAGCAGCTAAATCAGCTGAGATCTAACAAACCCATTGCCTCGTGGCAATCCCTCCTGATCCCCTTCACTGCTCAGAGCGGTGCTCCAGTGAGGGAACATGGGATGACTCAGGACTGCTAGGAGAGGGCCATTGATTACACCTCTCACTTCATGCAGTCATGCCTGTACAGGCCTTTTCCTCAGTTCCATTTGTGAGAGAGAGATGTTAGTGGGGACAGAGCAGGAAGGTGCTTTCAGCCACATAATCTGGGAAATGCAAGAAATAAACAAAGCCCTTTGATTGAAGCCTTCCTCCCTCCCAGTCTAGGTCAGGAACCTTCATCTCTTGACATCTCTGCAGAGATCCATGCTCAAATACTCCTTTAGACTCGATACAGGCCTGCTTAAAGTTAGGGCACAAAACCAGACCCACGCAGCTTCCCACAGGACTGAACATGATATAAACCTCACCAGCTTCCTGAGTTATATATAGCAGTAGTGAGTTTTATAGTAGTAGGACTAAACATCCCCCAAACTCAACCTGCCCTCATCTGGCGTGTCCCATCCATGTGGGCAAACTGCCATCCCAGGCACCAGGACACCCTCCCTCTATCTTACTGTGGACCTGTTCACCCAGTAAGGGACATCTCAAGCCACCACAGTCCTGTGTCCTAGTACATGTGGGTCCAGTCCCCAAAAGATGGCTTTTCACATTGTAAAATCCCATCTGTGCCTGGAGACCCTACAGCTTTGTCATCTTCATTTACTTTCCACCGCACGAGGTCCTCACCTAAAAGGTAATATTTTATTATTTAAGTACTTTTGCAGCTCGATCCCAGTGGTTTCTGCACATCACTCAGGCCGTGTGCTGACAGTTACAAGTGGAATCTCTTAAGTGCTGCAGGAACTTGCACCAATTCATAATGAAATGGCTTTGAACCAACATTTTCATCAAAGGTGCTTCTGCCTCACTCTTTTCCTAAATACAAAGTGGTTTCCCCGTTGGGAAAGATAACGAATACTAGAAATAAGAACTGTTTTGAACAGAAGCTCCCAACAAAGCAGAAAACTTGGAAAACATCTGAGGAAATCAACTTTTCCTATCTGATTTGAATTGTTAGATAAAGCAATCTTTATCCAACAATCAATGCCAATTTCTCATGCCCATCACAAGGATGAACACACTGTGCTCAGCTATTTCATGCCCAGAGCTGAGCTGAACATGGCCCCGAGGAGCTACTGGTGATCCCTCAGCAGCTCTTGGCATCAGATGCCTCTCAGCTCTGCAGAGCTGGAGACATAACACACAGATACATACATACTCACACACACTTACTCCATCAGTAGTCCTTCCTGCACACAACAGTGCCCTGCAGCAGAAACAACACTGCTCCACAACTCTACAGGAACATGACTGTCCCCTGGGAAGGAGGCAAAGAAACACCTGAAAACATTAAAAAAATTTTCGCACAAGATTTATACTGAGCTTGCCAGCTACTACAAATGATTTTTCAAATAAGTGGTGTTTACAAGGCTAGCCAACAACTTCTGAGTAAACCTTGTAAGTCAATTAAATACTGCTCTGAGATGGAGTCATGGATCATCCAGTGCCCAAAGAGTGGAACTGTTGGTTTTAGTCAAAGGCAGCAAGCTGGTAGTAAATACATCATTGTGTCCTGGCTGACAATTGACTGGAGTCATTAGAAAGTATGTGTTCCACCAATTACAAAATTAATTATAAAGTCGTGTAAGGTCACTCAGTTGAAAAATAATTATTTAACTTCACAACATTAAATGAGAGACAGTGCCCCACCTTCATCAGTATGGAAATTGCAATGGTTTGCTTGGGACTAACCCAGCTATCTCCAACACTGGCAGGTGCACAACACCTAACCCAATATGCTCCTCAGCAGTGAGATGGATGAATATCACTTTGCAAGAATCCAGTTTGGCACCAAGGAAAATGCAGCAGGTGAAGGTGGATGGCAAAGGAAAAAAATGCAGCCCCAGTGAACAGTTTCCGTAGCAAAATTTTTAATTTACCTACAGTCAAATACAATTTCAAATACAACAAACATGATGCTGCGAGAGCCCCCGAGCTGGGGAAGGACTGATAATATCAACACTTGCTCTGAGCCAGGACCATGTGTGCTGATGGCATACCTGTTCAAAAAAAACCTCTGGAGACTGCTGCACGTGGAAGCTGTGCTGGAAGACTGTCACCTACATATTTGGGAATAGGTTGGTTGACTGCTTTTCTTTCCTAAGGAGTTTTGGTAAATGCACTACAAAAACCTTTGGTAAGCAGTTGTGATGTCAGGATGTTATGACTTCAGAAAATCAGCACTACATATTTCTGGGGCAAGATTCCCAAATGTCTCTATACAAAAAGCATTTTGCACCTTCTCTGATCACCTAGGAACTGAGATACCTGACTGCCCTCAGGTCAACAAGCCATTTGTATAGGGTTCACTTGTACTGACACACCAGAAAATTAGGAAGACAACAGAGATTTCAGTGGGTAAACTTATACATATCCCATCCTATCTTCCAAACAGTAATTAGCCCTCTCCAAACCAAAGCCTGTTGCCATTTACAAGTAGGTAACCTCTCTCCTCCTCCAGATTTACCAGGAATGCAGTTGATGAGGTGCCCAACTCCCATCTGATTACCTAGTTTTCCCTAAGTGATGGGTGCTGTCCTTGAGGCAGCCCTCCACACCTTTTAAATTGCCTCTGCAAAATGAAAGGACAAACCTCCATCTTCCTTCCACAGTGTGTGCTTACAAAAAATATTGCACACTGACAAGCATGCACATTAGTTTTAAAGAGTGTAATGAAGAAACTGTCTAAAACAAAAAATTCCCAATCCAAACCTCAGATACTCATCCCCCCTCTTTCCCCATGAAACACCTGCAGCCCTGAGACACAATTTATTACATTCAGAGCAAACCTGCACATTAAACCTCCTTTTATTGCTTTGGGGACTTGCATCACAGTTCCTTTCAGTTTGACAAATATTTTCTCATACAGCACGACAAAACAAAGTTGGCTCCCAAGGAACAGGGTAGAAATCTTACATATATGTGTGTGTATGTGTGTGTGTGTGTGTATAAAAACAAATAATACCCACACATTTCCACACGATACATGCTGACATTCCCTTATCTCCCTTATCAATGCAAATAGCCCCGCCCTGCCGCTCCCTGAGGCCATGTGATGTTAGGAACACTGTGAGATGTGGATGTGAGGAGTCTCACACACAGACCACCCTGTCACACAGGTACATATCCTTCCCTACTGCAAATCCCAGGTATTTTCCATGTTAATCCTTGAGCCTCTGCTTTGACCTGGCTCTGGTACACCGGGGCCATTGATAACTGCCAGATGCACTATCTGCTGCTCAAGTGCCCATCAGGCCCATTTCAGAGAAGAGTGATCTTCTTGCAGATATGGGGGATCACTTTGCACCTCACAGCACAACAGGTTTAAATCTTCTGCCACAAAAACCATAAAAATTAATAACTGTTATGCAAATCCCCCTATTTAAAAGCTACAAGAGATGATAAAACATTTCCCCTTTAAGACAAGAGCAAATGGCTCAGGGGAGGTTCAGTTTGGACATTATCAAAAATTTCTTCACTGGTGGTGAAGTGGTCAAGCACTCCATGATATGACTTAGTGGGCATGGCAGTGTTAGTTCAAAGGTTGGCCTTGATGATCTTGGAGGAGTTCTCCAACCCTAACGATTCTGTGATTCTAAAACAACTTTGCTTGCTTTACAATGGTTAATACACACACCCTCCCTCCTGCACAGTTACACAATTATACTGGTTAAATCAAACAAATCAGAGGTGCTTCCCCAAGCCATGACAAAGCCCAAAGGCTCACAGCCCCCGAGCAGCCTTAGAGGCAGCGTTATCATTTTCACACAGTTGCAGGGAGCTCTATTTATATAAACCCTCTCATTGTTCTGCTGCAAGTGCATGGAAGGGAGTTATCTCTGGTATCTGGCTCTGTCCTTGAGACACAGCGAGCCCACCCGCCCCACTCCACATTGTTACACAGCTTTCCCACTCCAGGCAAGACGGGGGATGGCTCAACTTCACCAGAGGCCCTGGAAGCAGCGTTTTACAGCCTCACTCAGATTTTAACTCAGTGCATGCTTCTGAATTGCTGACACTGCAGGGGAAAGGCAGAAATCAAACTGTCCTTCTGTGCAGCACAGCTGGACCACGCTCTGGAAGGGCTGCTCCCCACTTTGGGCACCCAATGGATCCACACTAAAGGGCAAGGCAGGGACTAGAGCCAGTGGGTTGGACTGGTACAGGAGATGATGCTTTAACAGCCCAAACCAGCATATCAGTACTTTTCAGTCAAATGGCACATTTGGGTTTTTTTGTAGTCCTGAACTCCCATCCCAAGCCCCCTCTAGCAGGAGTAGGGCTTAGGGATGACAGCTGCTCCCACATTACCTGGGGTCACACACATCCCCACGCTCCAGAGCTCAGAGACACAGGTGACCAGAAGCAGCAGCAGACTTAATTTTCAAAATCTTACATGAACATGGGCCACTGCACCCACAGTCACAAGCCACCTCGTATCAGCTGAAAGCAATTTGCCTTTTTTTTATTGCTTTTAACAGGTTTGAGGGTTTTGTTTGTTTATTTGTTTTTAAACAAGTAACTTGCTATCTATTTTCCGTTCTCATTTGTCTTTCACAGGTTTGCCTTTGCTTATGGAAATTACATTTTATTTGTCCTTTTTTATGAAGTTTTAAATTTGAAGCTCTTTCACATCTTTAATCAACTGCCTGTATTAATTTCCTCTTCAATTTAGATAAAGTTTACTTGCATCAGTTTCTCAAGCTATATTCCCTCTCATTGAATAAGGCTCAAACATACTCATTTCCTCATGATGGATTATTTTCATTAGATTCAACTCCTTTTGAAGTATATGTCTTCTCTGGATGCTTTCCATCTCTTTTGGAGTTTCTCCTTTTGCACTGGCTTGCCAGGGCTCTGCTCTGCCTTCCTCACCAGCCCAGCTCTCTGCAAGAACACAGGAGTGCTTGGAGTATCTTCCTATCAGCAAATGTTCAGTTTAGCAAAACCTACTGGTTTGTCTGGTTTTGCTGCTGAATCTCTAGCTGCAATCTAAACTGGTTTAGATGGTTAATAAAACATTAAAGACCAAATAAATGAAAGTATTTAAATCCAGAGTTAAGTGAAGACATTCTTTACTTTCAAGACTGCCTATCACACGCTATGGGCTTTCCAAACCTCTGATGAGAGCCTGCCTAAAAAGAGGCCTTAAACACAGGCAGCCCCAGTGCTTGGCAGGCTCATGTGCAGTTTTCAATCCCAACAGTTTGCAGCCTTTGGAACAGCCACCCAGCCATGGCCATGGAAAACAGCCATGGGGTGCCCAACAGCTTTTGAAAAAGATGTGCATTTAGCCCCTTATTTGTTATTAATTTCCAAAGGCATTCTGAAACACATACACAGCACAGCTTTCACTGGAAAACTTTCTAGCAAGGATCCGATGTTAGAAAGCACTTCACAACTAAGTCCAACAGTTTGCTCACAAACTTACTAGGGAAAAAAACAAGCAAACCACAGCCACCACTCCAAGGAACTGCCTTAGTGAGGAGAGATGGAAATAAACTGGGGTGGGGGGAGGAAGATCCTTGCATTGTCTGACATTTTGTGGTCATGGTGTAACTAGCCAGACAATTCCCACGAGAAAAGCCTACAAAGAAATAGAGGCTGGCCAACCCTATATTTAAAAATTTCCTAATGTATGGTTGCTACATTTAGCCCAGACAGTACATGAAAACCACAGCGACTTGTAGGATCAATTGAGATATCCCAGTGTGGTGCTGCTTAAATCATCAAGCTTCCAGTGGGTAGATGTTCAAACACTTTTTGGAAACCTTTGTCTTTTCTTCTCACTAACGACCACAGATCCAAGATCCCCTATTCTTCAATCATTTTTTAAATTCCTAACTGTCTGCACCTCCTAAACCTCTAAGTAAACGCTGTCTTTTGATGAGTCCATCTGCATGGAACAGCAACATGTTTTGTTGGTGTGTGATGTACTTAGTCAATACGAGGGCAGGGAAAGAATGGACAAAAGCAATTTCTGAGCCTTCAGCTAAGAAGTAGAAGTAATTTCAGCTGACAAGCATTAATATGCTGAACTTCACCATCTCCTGTTTAATTAAGTTTATCAAAACCACTATCATTTTGCACACCTTGAAGCACTGGGTACAATTCTGGGTACTTCTGGTGTGACAGATCAAGGTACCAGAAATAAAAAAAACTCTTAAATTAAATTAAATCTGAAGGTACAGACCCTGCTTCCATGGTTTTTCCATACTGCATTTTCCTCACTTACAACTCAGCTTGGGTTTTAGCCATTATCATATTGCTACAATGAAAATATTAACTTTCCCACTAACCACAAGTAAATACATTTTACCAGCTCAAAACAATGAATCCAAGACACAAATCACTTCAGCCCTGCCAGCCTGGTAGAGTCATTCAGTCTCAGCAACAAAAGGTTTCAATCAGATAGCCAAAACTTTTGTCCATCAGATTTAGATTTGTCCTGAAATGCAAGACAGACTTTCCTCCCTCCCCCCTTTGCAGAGCCAAAAAGCACAGAAACCGAGAAAATTAAAACCTGCTGCATTATTCTGCAAAATGCTACAAAATGTAAGAAAAAGCCAAATGTCTCTTTGCCCTCCCCTCCTCATCAAGTTGAATTATTTTCTTAAACAATCATGTAGTTGCAACTCTGCCTGAATCTCCAAAAGCTAAACAATTATGCCACAATAGGGGTATTTTGTTCACTCAGAAAAAAAAATCATCTAATGAAAAACTATGTTGGTGGTTGAATTCGTTTCCTTTAGGAGGAGCTGGCTGTAATCTCAGTGGGACTTGTGGTTTCGGCTATTCATACTGCTCATAGCAGTTTCTGTTTTTTCTCAAAGCAACGTAACCCAGCAACACAGAGAAAAGCTGTGATTAACTTCTTCTGAGATACAAGATGTCACGGCAATGCAAGTCACCTCTCCACTGAAGAGAATCATAAATCTCTATCGCTCTGTCCATTTTGCAGAGCCATCTCACATCTCAGGCGGAGTCTAAAGGGAAAGTTAAAATTTTCTCTTTTACCCAAGAACAACTTGATTGTGGACTCGTGACTCTCAGACCAAAGATCATCCTTCAGAGCTGCAAGAAACTGCATCTCTCAGACCCTGATCGATACCGTCGGTTCCTTGCCAACCACAGGAGAGCTTTAAAATTAACAAGCATTATATTAGCTGACTTTACCTAATGAATAGCTATCAATTATCTGCACACACAGAGGACATTTCCTTTTATTTGTATGCAAATGTCCATATGTGGTGGAATGAAACTGGAAGAGAACATCTGGGCATCAAAATTTTACATAAATTACATACTTTTTTTTTTAAAAATGCACTAAAAAGCTTGTGTCAATCCCAATAAATAAATTTAAAAAACAAAACAAACAAAAACACCATAACCAATCAAAAAAGCTAAAGGGAACAGTAAGAATGATATTAAGAAAAAAATTAAACTATTTCCCTTATCTCTCCTGTGAGGCGCCCCAGCCTCACCCTTATCTCTGACAGTAAGACATCCAGGCTCCGTTACCCAAGATACAGAATAATTCATAATTAATATGTTTAAAATAAAATAAGACCCATCTGGCTGTCCCACCAATACAGAGATTTGGGGACAAATTCGGTTCACACTGGCCAGCACACCTCTGCTGCCCAAACCTTTTGGAATCTGGTGTGATACACAGCTGGGCAGCAAAGACCTTACCCCAGAGCTGGACATGCAGCAGCTCCAGACTCCAGCATGTTTCAGAGCTAACTCTCCCAAGCGGGAGAACCACTGGAGCTGCCACCAGAGCAGCAGAGAGGGAAGATTCCCACCCCAGCACAGCTGCTCCATCACTCTCCTCCGGCCTCGGCAGCCACCATCCTCACGCTGTTCCAGGACGAGCACCAGCCTCCCTCTGCCCAAGCACTTAACAAAGGAATACACTGATGCAGCCTCTTTGTGCTCTGGGAGATATTATTTTTTTTTAATGACAGGTTCTATTATCTCCTGTGTATATTAAAACTGGCCTTTCAGCTCTTCCATTAATACCAGATCCCCAAGTCAGAGGTGAACTCTGAGTGACACTCACACTTTCAGATCAGGGCATCTCTCTGACAAGGCATCTGACTTGGCCTCTTTTCATGTCTCAGGACTGCAGTGAGAGGGGAAAAAATTGCTCAGAACCCAGGGTTTCCAAACTGCTCTCCAGCAGCAGTTATTTATTACTGGTCTGCCCCACAGTGTCATTTCCCAAGCACCCAGGTGCTGCAGAAGAAAGAAAGAGTTGAAAAATATCTTGAGAAAAAACTGGTGAGGGATAAGCAGATGGGCACAAGATGAAAGCAAAGCAATTCTAAGGCTGAAAGCAAGACTTTTATGCTTTGTAAAGTTTCCTATGTTTTGCAAAGTTGACCAGGTGGTTTGGTTTTTTGGGGGGTTTTTTTGGGTTTGTTTGTTTGTTTTTTTTTTAAAGAGAAAAAATTCAGATCAGAAGACAAGAATAAACTGAATAAACTTATCACAGTCAAAGCAGCATTGAACACTACTGCCAAGAATAAATTGTTCTGCTTGCCTGTTGCACCCAAGCTAAAAAACCAAACTCCAACCAGGCACCTCCAAAGCCATGAGGGAACAGGGCAGGTTTATCCCCCCGTGCTCCTTTCTCTGGGAAGAAATCCTTCAGGAACCAGCTATCAGCTCTTAATGACTAGTTTTGTTACTCACAGGCCCCACAATGAAACAGGGGGTGGCTGAGGTTACCACGCTGTGGTAATAATCAAATTTAAGGGGATTATAATCATTATAAGCTAATCAGGGTAGAATTATATATTTTTAATTAGCAGCTGCTGTGTGGTTCAGGCAGCAGAATCCCCAGCTGTTTGCTGGTAAGTGCAACCAACAGTATCTTATTTGAAGTGCAAAATAAATACTTTTACATGGAAAATATATTAAGGAAATTAAAGAAATGCCCTTAAAAATACTATATACTGTGAAGCCTCATTATAGATCATGCTTTTTGCTTTCAGCATTGGAAAGATATTTTCTGAAGCCCATAAATTCTTGTGTTTAATCTTATACTGAACATAGGCCAAATATAAAAATACACAATACATTGTGTATATTGTTACTTCAAACCACATAGTAGTTACCCATAAATCCTACAGCATTTGATATAAACACATAGTGTTTGTCTACTCATTGTAAGTCTAGAAAAGGACATATTTCTGGGGAGCCTTAAGAGGTATTCACTGCATGAATAATAGAGCCTGAATAAAACTTATCATTTGGATTTTCTTGCAACAACAGATTTTAATCCAAGATTCCCAAGTAAAGAAACAGATCTCCTTGGTTTCTGTAACCACCCCTGTGCACACTGTTGCATTTTTAAATTATTTTTCAGCTGCATTTTAACTGAGAACCTTTCTATGTTATCGCAAAGAGACTCCAACAGGCACCAGTCCCCAGAGATCTTGCTTTGTTTAAAAATAAATCAAACCAAACAGCCAGTTCAACTGAAATGGCTGGGGAAAAAAAAAAAAGAAAAAAATTATTTTGTTAAGACTGCTCAGGTATAAAGAGGCTGATCAGAGCCTGCAGATGCTTGGCAGAAGTCTACAGCAAAAACCCCAAACAGCAAAGCAGTTGGTCTTGTCTTCAAACATGTTCTTCAGGCTTCTGGTGTTAGACCAGGCTCCTTCTCCACAGTCCAGGAGATTTGTGACATTTTGGTCAAACACAGGGTAGCAGCAGAACCACATCTGAGCACAGCCAGGCCCCTCATTCCCACCATGTCCCACCATTGTTAACTGGTCCCTTTCAATAATGAAAATACCAAATAGTACGTGCTGGTTTGGACCTCCTGCAAACCCTTCCCACTCACCCTAAAGTCACATTATCAGAAGTCAGATCAACTCAGAAAACTCACAAGGATCATTAACAATGACCAAGACACAGGTAAGATACTGCTGAGTATCCACAAGGTCTTTTGCCCTCTGCCTCACCTTATTTTGACAAGACCATGTCTGCTGAGCAGGCATGGGCTGTCTCCTGGACATGGTCCCTGGGACACAGCAATTTTCTCCAATTTGGAACAGCTCCCCCACTCATGACTAAGGAAAACTAGTCTTAGGGGATGTTAAAATACAGAATTGGGCTTCTCAGTAACTATTTGAGGATATGCCTTAAGGTTTATCCATAAGGTGCTGGAAAGGGCTAAGCAGCCACCTTCCAATTCACAGCCCTCACAGAGCACAGGGCTCGGCCCAGGGGAGCAGACAAGCAGGTTGGCCAGGTGATGAGCACTCTGCAAGCCAAGGCAGCCCAGCTTTGGGTGGACTGTTTCTGGGTCCAGCACTACCCCTCCCTGTGGTGACCAGACCCTGCCAGTGATGCTCTGCCTGCCACAGGCTGCCCAAACCTTGTCCTGCCCAAATAACAGTGACACTCCCCAGCCTCCACAGGCAATGAGTGTTTGTATCTGTTCCAGTGCCTCTCTCATTGCAGAGCAGGTACAGATTCTGTTGCTGCAGAGCATAAACTTCTTCAGATTCAGCTATTTCTGATAAAACTGCTTCCTAGGTGCAATACAACCCAGACTAAATACAAGCTCTTAAAAGAAACTGTTATTTCTAGGAGTTTTCAAGCATTAGGCAGTCCTGAATAATTCCTCTGCCATCTCTAGGGACTTTGACTAACGGTTGGCAAACAGAGACTCAGAAAACCCAAAAACCATTACGTGACTTCAATACCCTTCTGTTGACTCAGACTAACACAGCCAGCCCTGGTAATAAAAGGGCCTCCCTGAAATGCCAAGAGCTCTTGGGTAAATCATCTGGTCTTGCAGATGGGTGCTGCTGGCAAGATTGTCTTCTCCAACACCACCCAAAGCTCTGTGTTACCGATTGCTTCAGACCAAGGTTACCAGTCACGGGAGCTGTACAACACTTAAACTCTTGTCTTCCTGCTCCAAAAACACAACACAGCCTCAGAGCAAGTGCAAAATATATTTGAGGAGAAAAAGGGGCTTAAAAAGACAGCTGTAACATCCAAAATATTAGCACCACAAACACAGCACTTTCAAGTCACAAGGACAGAGTCATCACTGAAAACATTGCCTCTGACAAGAGGTGCACAAGGAAATCAGAGACTTTCACTGAGCTGTGGCACTGAGCTGTGCCCAGGCAGGCAAATAATGGACTAAATTAATTGCCTGTAGCATGACACTGCTGCAAAATCCTGGAGGTTCTGACTGCTTTGCAGCATCGTTCTTTCAACTCTACCCCATGCTGGGACTTTAATCTGCAGGGTTGTAATGGTACTATCAGCAATGTTAGAGGCGAGACTAAAAATAAACATGGGACAAGAAAAATGCAAAGCTCCTCCTCCCTGCAAGGTCTGGAGGGAATTTCCTGAGTCAGTCAGACTTGCTGGATCACTTGTTTACTTGTTACTAAGTATGAATTTTCACAGCAGCGTGTGTGGTTTTCACTGAAGTTTCCAAGTTAAAATCAACAGGGCAATAATGTCGTAAGAAAACTAAACATCACTAACCCTCTCCTGAGAGACGGGATCCTTGCTGCTTCCCTGCCAGTGCTGCACACTGCATTTCCAAGGCAAATACTGCATTTCCAGGTCAAATATGAAAGTACTGGGGGCAAAGACAGTCCCTTGGGTCATGGATGAAGGACACCAGCTCCCATAGTAACCTGCAATGAGTATAGCATCTTACTTGATTCATTAGATCTCTTTACCCCGGGATAAAGCAGCTGTCATGCAACATTCAGAAGAGCTGGAGGGTTTAAACCCTCTGCAAAGCCCCTCTCCAAAGGTCCTCCCAAGTGCCAAGAGGCATTTGGGGAAGGAAAGGTCAGCTCTTCTCCCTGTAGCACCCATGGAATGGAGGATACAGCCACGGAGCTGCAGACACAACTGATTTCAGAGCTACAGAAGAAGCTGGCACTGAGATTTGTTTATGAAAAGCTAAAAATTAAGTTTGACTTTAAAATAGCACAGCCACCAGTAACAGCTCAGAGGGTCACATTCTTCTTCCATCTCTGCCTCCTCCCTCTCTTTGCCCAGAGCTTTCCCAAACCAGTCTGCAAGCATGGCAGGATTCCCCCACAAGGGAGGGCAGGCAGAAATCTGTGGCTGGGGAGCTGAAGGAATATGCTGATGAAGGGATGCTCAGCACTTCCTACAGCACCAGACATTTTTTTTCCAAGACCAACACTGCAGTAGACACCACTCCTATCAGCAGCAGCTTGGTACACCAGATACTACAGTATTTCATGAAAATTTTAGGAAGTGACTGCAGGTTCATGGTGCTCTAAGAGAGAGGCACACCTTCCCACTTCAGAGTACACCACTCTCCATGTAGCAATCCTTGTTCACCTCCTCTACCCCTGGAGCACACACCAGAGGAAAATATAAGATTTCAAGCTTTGCAAACCTCCAGCCTAAACCAACATCCTGTAAAACTACAAGTTAAAGGCAGGAACACTTCACTTCCAAACCACAAAGGCTGTAATGAGTGTGGGTTTAATTGGCTGGTACAAGAGCTGCGCAGCCAGAATCAGCAGCTGGCAACGAAATCAGCCCTTCTGCACTGCAGATTGCTAAACTTTTGCCCTTGTCTGCAACGTGGTGTGTCACAGAAGCAATTCAGTATCCATAAAAAGAATTACAAAAGTATCTAAGAAAAATAAAGTGTTAGCCCAAAACTGGCAGTAGACTAAGTTTTTTCCCTAAGGTTTCTAGCTGTAGACTCTATAGGGATGAATTTCTACTATGTGCATATATATATATATATAAAAAACATCCTCCATAAGAAACTTGTATATTTTAGGTATCACTTAAAATCTGGCCCTTTAAAGATACTGATTTTAAGAGGCTCAGAACATATTTAAAAACCTCATTATCTAGAATTAGAAATTAGGTTCTTTGAAAAATCAGTCCCAAGTGACAGAAGTCTCTCTAAAGTGATGATGGCACATTTCCTTGCTTCATTTATTTAATATATCACCCAGTTATTCACACATATGTCCAACTTCTCCCTTAGAGGTTTGCAAAGCACACAGCAAGTTAGTTTGCATCTGTGGTGGTTTGGGCTAGGCCTTCCTTGGTGACCAGTTTGTAACCAAGGAAGGGTCCAGATTTACCCAGTATTCCCTACGATTTTTACGTAAGCCAGACTATAAGAAGAGAGGAGGAGAGGCCTTCGCTCTCTTTCCTTCCGGCGGCTTGGAGGTGCAGGTTCCCTGCTGTTGAGTCTGCCGTGTTGGGGAGCGAGGCCTGGCTAGGCCTTGCCGACCTTGGGAGACAGAGGTTGCCGGCGATCGTTCCGGAGCGACTCTCGGTTGTCCCAGGAGAGTAGTGAGATATCTTCTTTGCTACCTCTTTTGTTCTCTAGTTACTAGATCTCGGGCTACTGATTGGGATAAATATATTTATATATATTTTATTTTAGTTTTTGTTCCTTTTCCCCTTCCCCTTTCCCTTTCCCTTGCGAAATTGTATATAAGTGTAAATATATTTATATATATCACTTTGTTTCTCTCTCGTTTTTCGGGTTTTTCTTAGTTTTTTTCTCCCTCTTCTCCCTGAGGTTTTTTTTTTGTTGGGGGGGGGGACTTCTGGTGGTAAGGTTTGGAGACTTGGCAGGGAGCCAGCTTCAAACCATATCACATCTAACTTCAGAACAGCCACATCAGTAAGGAACAGGATTTTACAGCAAAGCTTTCCTTTCATCTGGGGCAAAAAGCTTTGAATCTCATAAAGCCAATGTAGTAAACTTTCAAGCCAAGGTATTTCACAGAGGTAGCTGGGGCTCATTGCTATCCCTTGATGGAGTTAATGGAAGTTTTATAGTTTACTTAAAACTACCTTGTTCCCAAACAAAGAAATGCACACGAGGCAGAGTAAAAATACATAAAAAATAAAAACACAACCCAAAAACCACACCAACAAGAACTTGAAAGTGATATGTTTATACATCTTTCAATTCAAAAATCCAGGCTAACCTAAATAAAAGTAGTACACATGAGAAAAGCAAGACAGTCTCATCCTGCAAGCAGCTAAGGAGCTGCTGTTATCAGCCTCTTCCCACTGTAAGATCCCAGGCACTTGCATCCAATGGCTTCTGTCCTGGCTAAGGCAAGGCTGAGGCCAGAAGCTGGCATTGCTTTCAGGAGTGCAGCACTCAAGATGAAATGCAGAGCAGAATTTAAACTCCTTGGTTAGTATAGTTGTAGACGACAGGCGTACAGTCCATGCCTTTCTGCTCTTACCTGCACAACTTTATTTTAAATTGGGCCTTGTCCCCAGGGCTCCATATTAAAGAAGTTGCTCATACAGCGAATCAAGAGTCAGAAGCTTTGGACGTGTCAGGACAAATCCCACCAAATGTAAATTGGTGTAATATACAGATTTATGCTCACTTACATGGCACTAGAAAGGGAAAGGCAGTAACTCAAACTGCTGCACGGGCTCCCAACAACAGTGATGATAAGCACTGCTTTTTTAAGACTGAAAGGAGGTTCTGGGGAAGGAAGATAAATCAAAACATGTCATCTTTGAAAGGGGAGCAATGCAGGAGCTAAGCCCCAGTGGCTCCACAAACACCCATCTCTTCCCAGGAAAATGCGCTTTGGTGTTATTCAGTGCTTAAGTTTTGCAACAGTTTTCATTCCAGTTAAAATTGCATGAGGGTTCATTAACTTTAATGCTGTGTGATTTGCCGTGCCCATACCTAGGAACCCTGCAAGCACACACATGTTGGCAGAGGGACGAGTCCCTGCTCACACAGCCCTGCAGCCTCCTCCTGCCCCAAAAACAGGCCACAGCAGGACACTGCCTTCGCTGCCATTAGACCTGGCCTTGCCAACATCCAGCAGCTGCCTCAGGACCCACATACACAGCTAAGCACCCTGGCATCACTCATCCTGCAAAAGCCACCAGCAGGGATGGGGAACAAAGCAGGATGGGGCCCCTTCCAAACACTGAGGCTGAGGCAGAGCCTGTGTCCATCCACCCTCTCAGCCTGTGCAAGTTCACAGAGAATGTGGGTCTGTATTCTCTAAAAATCAGACCCCCCCAAAAAACCCTCAATATCTTGCTGGTATGTCAATTATGACAAATGCTGCTGATCAGGGACCTGCACCCATGAGCTCAATGTGCTTTTTAAAGGCATTTGCTCTTACATTTTGGTGCATTCTCTCGACCCAAGATATTAAATCAAACATACTGAGCTTCATTTTTCTCCACACAAGTAACAACAGGGATTATTAGCACACCTCCAGTGGAATATTAACTCCAGTGTTTTGCTCGGACGAGGCTGCCTTTAATCTGGATTGTGATTGGAGAGCAGGAAAGAAAAAAGGTCAGAGTAAACACGGCACCACTATTAAAGCAATGGGTTAATAATCAACCACAGGTCTGCAACTGTGGGAACACGGGAGCAACCCAGCGCTGCCTGTGACAACACTGGCTGCTGGACAAGCAGACAGTGATCCAGACCCCTTGCAAGAGGAAAGGGACTAAAGCTCTTGCTTTGTTACATAACTAAAGAAGCTGGTTCTGAAATAGGTATCTGTATCTGCAGGGTATTTTGGGGTGCACTGATTTTATTGGCCAGAGACAAAACAGCCAGCAAGGCAGGTTTAATATCCATTAAAAAAATATTTTATGCCTGATATCAGGGAGCTGTGCACGATTCAGAAATGGATCAGACATTTCTTCACATAACAAGAAGAGCCGAAGGCGGCATCCGATATTCCACAGAAGACAACAAACACTACAAACAAGGTGCATAAAGCCTCCAGCTTCCAGGCATAAACTGCCCTCTGCCTACAAGAGATCAGGACACTCTCCCAGGAACGAGTTATTCTTCCCAGCAGATGCCTGTTTCCAATGCTATTTTCTAAAACAGATTATATCAACCAGTATTTGCATCAGGAAAGCAACTGAGAGGATGGCTCACCTGAATCTGCTCTGACACATCCTCCACAAAAGAAAACAGCATCCAGCACAAGGTAAATTTCCCAAACCACTCACGGAAAGGAAAACAAAAACAGAACCCAGAAAATTTGTAACTGTTACTTGATTTAAATACCACTTCAGAGGACAAAAGCAACACTGTAGCAAAATGTTAAATGTCAACAAAGAAATAGCTACAAAAGAAAGTCAAAATATCACATCAGTCCAAACCTGCCACAAACGAAGGGATCATAGCAGATAAAGCACAAAAAGTATTAAGAGAAAAGTGGGTAAAAATAGAAATGCCAGGATATGACATGCCTTCAAGTTATAGAAAAAGCATCTGGATTGTCCTCAAATCCCCTCCTGACTGCTGTCTAACTCGGTAATCATCCCTCTTGAGCAACAGGGTTGTCTCAAGCAGAGCAATGGGGCAATGCCGATTCCTTTTCATCTGATGCCATTCGGGACAAAGCACCTTCCAGTCAGACAGGGAACAGTTTGTGCCCTGGATTTCACAGACCTGGGTGCAGCCCACAGCCTGCCTTTCAGCCAGGGTTGGAGGACACTGGTGGACGTGCACTCGACCTGCTCATGGCCCTGGGGACGGACCCATCTCCGGCCACGGGACCTGCAGCAGGGCCACCAAAAAGCAGCTCTGCAAACTCCTACACTGGTGCAACCCATTGCAGGCAAAAGGAAGAGCACAGGAAGCCTCACTTCAGCCTGCCAAGGTTTCAGAAATATAATTTCCACCTTATTTTCAGAGCCTGACATTTACTGAGCATTGCTAAGGAGACTCACTTCTCTTCTGCACCCTCTCCTTTCACAAGCCCAGGTGCAAGGCTTGGCAATACATCCTCATGGGATACACACCACACAGAGTGCTGCTCTGTGCAGGGCCACCTGAGCACAATGACAAGTTGAAATCTTTCTTTAATTAAAAAAAAAAAAAATTAAAAAAGGAAAGGCAGAAAGCCTTTTCAACTGAGCAATTTTTAGTTTTACAGCAGTTACAGCATGCTCTGTATCTGGTACCTGCCATGCATGTTCTTTGCTACAGTGACAGCTACAGAGAAGTAGTTGAAAACGTTTAAGCAAAAGATGTTTTGGCATTTTGTGAAGCATTAACACCGCTCAACGCTTTTAAAGGACATTACAACAACTTGGCTGTGGATACAGACTTTACAGCTTAAATTATGGATTCTGTAATGCTCTGAACATCACTTCTAAAAAGCAAACACATTGGAGTGTCCCTCCTCTGCTCTCTCCATGATCCCCAAAGTCTGAACCAGACAGATATTTGACTTTCCTTGGCTAAGCTAAGCTAAGGCGG
Organism: Neopelma chrysocephalum; assembly: GCF_003984885.1. Taxonomy (NCBI): domain Eukaryota; kingdom Metazoa; phylum Chordata; class Aves; order Passeriformes; family Pipridae; genus Neopelma; species Neopelma chrysocephalum. Next base: position 11,823,132 of record NW_020897809.1, read on the forward strand.
GGGGAAATCCAATTCAATAGAAAGTTGAGGAAAACATAAACCCCAGCAGCTGCATGAGAAAATTACATGAAGTCCAAAGACACCGAGTGTGAGCCTTAGGACAGAGAAACAGTCAGGCAAGTTCACAAATGCCTTCCACGTGTTCTGGGTGGAAAGAAACTGAATTTTTTAAAGACTAACATGGAAACTGCTTTAAGCAATTTGTCATTTTCAATAGAGGTTCTGCAGTAAAAGAGAGATTTCGACAAGTTAAACAACTTCCTACCGGAGTGGCTGCATGCAATGTTTAAACTACCTCTCGCAGACTCCTTAGAAAAGGAATATTTCTAATTTTGCCATTCAGGAAGACTTTGAAATGTCACTGCCGTTTGATTTGACCAGTGAAGAGGAAATGCAGGGTTAAGAGAAGGGGAAAGCAATGCAAATACCATTCTGTATTTTTTTTTAACTCAGTTTCAGGCATCTTGGTGAACCATCACTAAGAAGTGTGAATATTGCTTTTTTACCTCCAAGAGGCGGAAGCTTCAGACATATTTTCTGTGAATATTACAGCTTAAAGCTCATCTGGATATTGCAAGGCATCGATGTGCAATATCACCTCATAGAGAGCTGAGTCTGAGAGCATCTTTTTGCTAAACTTGAGCCAGAAACAATGTTTTTATGGCAAAAAGGCCTCTGAACACGATCCACTGCAATGCATAATAATGCTGAGGTCTCTTCTACATCAGGGACTTTGAGGAAAAATAAATAGGCATTAAATATTCCCCACTGTTCCTGCCTCTGGTTCAGACAGCTATCAGCATTCAGCAGTGCTGCTGCTGTGTCCGAATACATGAAAGGTCTGTCCTTTAGAGGCCTTGATGAAGTTTTGTTTATCAGTTGGTGATGCTTATCTAATCACCAACTGGGAAGGCTTTGCTCAGCCCGAGCTTAGGGAGGAGCAGGCTCTGCCTGACAAAGCCCACAGGTTGCTGGGGAGATGCTTGAGGTTTACAAAAATGGAGCAACCAGAGTAGAACAGCAGCAAAAGTCACCTGGGTGACCTATCATTTGTAAAATCTACCTCCACCTGCAACCAATCCAGGAAAAGAGGAACACTAGCTTTAATTAAAGTCTGTAAGATTGCTCAAAAAGTCCCTAACTTTTTAAAGAAAAGTTTTGAACTTCCCCATTGAGCACACACCCCAGGCCTGGAGGGCAGGAGGTGCTGCAGGCAGCAGAAACACTTTTTGTCAGAAATCCAGCACATCCTGAGTCAAGCAGCTGATGGAATCTTCCCTGCCAACTCAATTGCACCGTGGAAAAATGCTTGTACTCCCTGCCAGGGGCAAGATCCCATCTGGGATCTGCTACAGCAGACGCTGTACTGAATGAGAGAAGAATACTGGAAATAAAAGCTGACTGTGGCCAGTCAGTTTGGGAGCCAGGGTTTCCTTGTTTTCCCCAGCATCCTCAGGGGGAGAGCAGGCAGCACTAACACTGCAAGACACAATGACAACTCAGCCACTTGGTCTCAGGAGTCAAACCAGCAGAGAGCACAGCAGTCTCTGGCAGGATGCAGATGACCAGGCTGAGTTACGCATCAGCTGCACTAAATCAATTTGAAATAGGTTTTGGTTAATCCGCTGCAGCCTTTTAATGTTGGGATTGTGACAACTTGCCCGGCTTTTTAGGCAAACAGCAATTTCCACACTGGTTTAGGCAAGCCTCAGTGCTGATTATAGCATCTTTTACAGACAGATACAAAAAGCCCTCTGCAATGTATTACGTTAGCACATGCTTAAATTTAAGCACTCTCATTTTTACTGGGGCTTTTCTCATGTGTAACAACTTCAGCAGATCCAAATTTACCAGTCTGCAATGGGACCAAGATATCCTATCCTAGCTCAGAACTATGTAAAAAAACCCCTTTGTATTTAGGTCTTGGAAAAACTGACATGTGTGTATTTCTAGCATCAACTAATAGAACTGGAAAATTGGCAACAGAAAACAAAAATAAATGGAAAAGCCACCTTGGATAGTCCCTGAGTCATCTCTTTGCAGATAAAAATTTCAGCCTTTGACATGTTTTACAAGCACAAAGTAAAAAACCTATAGGGTATTTTATGGAAGTACTGTCATGGCAAAGCTCCACCTGAGTAGGACAGCCTGACACTGCAGAAAGGAGCCACTCCAGTTGAAGTAATTTATCATTTTTCTCTGTTTTAATGCGGATCTGGGAAGCAGTAGGGCCCCACAGAACAGCAACACGGAGCCAAGATCTGTGGGTCCACAACCTTGTCACAAGCATCCCAACTGAGCCACACAGCTTTTGTGCTTGGCTTTCCCCCTCCTCACATCACTTGGGGTCTCACCCTTCCCCTGTAAGCATCCAGGCAGGGACAACTCTCTTGCATCCATGCACTGCCTGGCACAAGAGGGCCCCACGCTTTATCACGCTTGAAAGATTGCCATCATGCATCCAAGTATTCCCCACATTTCCCATCCTCATTAAGGATTGACCTTGTGTTAAAGTGTAACTGCCACCTGCCTCTGGAATGAGGGAGCTAAATGACACTTTATTGCCTTTGAAATGCCAGAGCTCTCTGTGCATGGTGAAACTGGGCACCTTTCCCAGATAAAGTTTAAGGTGTGCTCTAGTTTTCCCTCCTGCACTTGTGAAATGACTCAGAGGGGCCAGACAAAGGTCTAGAGAGCAGCTGCCCCCCAGCATTTGCCAGGAAAAGGGAACCTGGATCTTTTTCAGCAGCTTCCTCACATAACCCAAAAGCAAGTGAGGCCTCATGGGCGAGCTGTCTCTCAAAACCAACATGTTCCTGCAGATGATTTACAGGACAAGTATCACCGAAACAGTTTCACCACAGAAACACCACAATAGTGAATTTAAATGATCTTACAGGATCAGAGGCTGCCCGTGCATCTCGTGGTGAGGTAATGGGCATGGGAACTGTACTCAGCCATAATGGTGGTGGTTTCATACTCTTCAGCTTTCAAATAGCTGTTCCAACAAAAAATGTTACCACTTATGGTGAAATCTATGGCTTTGCCTTTTCAACAACCTGAGCTGTCAAGGTCATGGGATTAGTTTTCATTAAACAGGGAAAAATAAAGAGACAAGAAGAAGAGATTCTGGAACTTTTCACTCAAGCAGCATTTGACAATATGGATGTTAAAGTGGAAAAAGTTAAATACATATATTTTTTTATACACACCACTCACATATTCTAAGAGTCTCACCCAAGAATTCAAACTATTTTGATAGGTGACACAATATTTTCACAAGTTCCTCCTCTTAAACTGGGTGCAGATGTGCGTAGATATAAAACTTTCCCCTATATGTAACCTCACTTAGCAGCCAACCCTTAGACCAGCACAGCCCTGATATCCCCAACGCCCATCTGGATTTTGCCTGGAGCAGTTCCGTGCCTCTCACAGAAAGCCAGACACAGACACTACTGGGGGTGCAACTGCCTTGCTCCACCTGTAGCAAACAAAGCTTCCTGCAACATGAGGGATTTATACAGACTATGGTTTAGTTGAGACAAAAATATCTCCATGTGAAATCAGGTGAACAATCTCAGCATGCCTGTACCTTGTCACTAAAAAAAAAAGGAAAGCAAGAACATGGGATAATACAGCTATGGCACATGTATAAAAGCATTTGTCAGCTCAGATCTCCGTTTGGAAACAGGTTGATTAATAACAGCAGACAGTAGGTGACAGGGAGGACTCCACAGTGCACACAGACTACACAAAAGTTAACAAAACACTGTATAGCATTGCTAAGCAAGTTTGGTATTTGCACATAAAACTAACACACAACATTTGCTGTGGTACCAGCAGAAGACAATCTAACAACAACAAAGCAAGCCATCCCCTCCCAATAAGCAAACAACTTACTGATTTTATTCAGAAACAACTGACTCCGTGATCCTCAGAGTCCCTGCTGTGCAGGCAGCAGAGCCTCCAGACATGCTCATGCAGCCAGGCTGCTGCTGCTCCTCTCAACCACAACCAGAGCACATTAAAAAGATACTCTATATTAGTCACTTCATTGTTTAAGGAAAATTGCATACCAGGGAAAAGAGAAAGACATGATTCTTTGTTTTGCATCAGGCTAATTTTTCTTTCACCCTCAGGACAGGGAGAGAACAAAGCTTGTCCTGGACCGGTGGCTGCCAAAGCCCCACCAGGCATCCTGTCCCTCAGTGCCTTCCCCAGGCACCAGCATTGCAAGGGGGGGACTCAGCTTGGAGACAACAGTGTCCCCAAATTCAGCCACACCGCAGACTTTTCCTCCCCTCCCTGGCTCTCTGGGGATGAGCTCCCCTGGGGCTGTGCTACACGTCCCCCATCTGTCCCCGAGCTGTGCAGGGGAGCTGTGTGGCTGTCCCGGAGGAGCAGGAGTTAGTTTAGGCACCACATCCTAACAGGATATCCAACAGCAAAGCTGCATCAGAGGGTCACAGAATCCTTCAGGTTTTAAGGAACCATAAAGATCATCCAGTCCCAACACCCCCCACCGTGGGCAGAGACACCTTCCACTAGCCCAAGTGGCTCAGGGCTCTGTCCAACCTGGCCTTGGACACTTCCAGGGATGGGGCAGCTACAGCTTCCCTGGGCAACCTGTGCCAGGGCCTCACCACCCTCCCAGGGAAGAATTTCTTCCTTACATCTAATCTAACCCTGCCCTCTTTCAGATTAAAGACATTCCCCCTTGTTTTATCACTACATGCCCTTGTAAAAAGTCCCTCTCCAGCTCTCTAGTAGGCCCAGAACAAGAAGATGGGTGGGCTGAACTGCTCTGGAACTGGGGTCTGCCATCAGCTGGAAAGACAGCCATGCTCCCGACTGGTCCTGCAGAAAGGACTCAGTTGCCTCTACTTTCAGAGATGGCCTTAGTAACAAACCCAGTAGTGACCAGGAAAACCTTTCCTCAATCCAATGCTTTTGGTATCATTTATGTATCTCCTGCCACCCATCTCTCTCCACCTCTCCTCCAGCCATCACCCCTGGCTTCCCACAAGGCTCCAGTGAATTGCTCCTCTGCAGGTCCAAGCCCCAGGAGCACCCACAGTATCCCTGCCATTTAAATTGCTAATTGTGAGTTCTAGTTGCATCTTCAGGAAAGCAGGAGGATGGCCACGTTCCTTGCTATTTTTAAGAAAAGTCTTTTCACAGTTATTCTGCAGCCCAGGTCCTCACCTGTCCAGTTCAGCCTGTTTGGGAGGTAACTCTCCTCTCTCTTATGCATCCAAAAAAATCCGAGACATCTGTGTCTGTCATCAGTTTGGACTAACACCCACTTAGTGCAGGATCTGCATCACTGGAATAAGACAGGTTGAACATCAAAGTTGGGGTTTTTTGAAAGTACACAGTATCTGCACAGCTTTGTTTGTGTTGAGGGAGTGGCTGGATTTTAGGCAGCTTCTTTCTCAAAGGCTTTTTGTTAATAACTAAATGAAAAACCCAGAGCTGAGGTTTTCCCCTTAAAGAACAAGCCACTGAGATTAAGGATACGAAGAAAAATCAGTCTCTTCCCAACCTAATTGTACTGAGGCACTGACTTAAGGGTTCCAAAATTACAGATGTATAATCCAAGACAATGAACTCTTTACTGAAGGATTAGCAAACCATGCAAAACTGATTCCTTATTCAAATGCCTTGCAATTGTAAGGGCATCTGTTCCACTTTGCAAGTCATCCCAAAGGCTTTGTTTGTTTTTATTTCCTGTTCCATTACGAAGATAGGGCACTTTGCATTATTTTCACACTGTGTAATAAGTGCTATTGTTTAGTCTGATAGAGGACAGTCAATGAAATTCAAAAAATATTTTAAAAAAACCTTATTTTTTCTTCTAAGTTATGATACAAGCCCTGTCAACTATAAAAACTGGAACTGCTCTTAGCCAAAAGCCAAGAATGTAACCCAAAACATCAGGACCTGAAGAAAAAATTATTTTGTTTCTCCAAGGTCTACTAGGGGCAGCTGAAAAAAAAAAAAAAGAAAAATTTATGCAGGTTTAAATAATATTACTAACACAAAACAGTTCAGCACAAATGATGCCAGAATCAGGACTGGGGATTAGCAGAGAGCATGGTGCCATCGTTCCAGCCTACAGCAGCAGAACAGTTCTGGAAACCATTTAAAATGTCACAAGAGGGAGGATGGATGGAGTGTCTGACCTTCGGAAACTGAAGGGTGGATCTCAGCTAAAATATCCCAGTTACCCTGAGCCTTGCTGCTCCGGCAGGGCCAAGAGAGATGCTGGCCCACCTATTTGGTTCAGAAGGAAAAGCAAAAAATTAAATTAAAGAAAAAAAGTAATTAAAAAAAAAGTCCCCATCTGCCAACATACCAGCCAAACGTAAAAGCTGCCAAACTGCTCTGGAAACAGGCAGCCTCTTCCACAGCCCTCCCTCAGATCAGTAGATAACAAATTCTGGATGATATCCCAGGCACAGGCTTGTTTCCCAACACCAGATCCTCGCAGGAAACCCCAAACTTAAACCACCAAACGCCCTGATTCCGTGGATCTCTCCGGGCTGCCGGCTCCAAGCCTTTACCTGTCAAACTGCCACGACAGCTACACCAAGGCAAGCTGCACGAGACTGAAATACAAACCGAGAAAACAAAGTATCAAGTGTCAACAGAGACAGAGAAAATGATGATAGTGGTGAAAATGATGTTTGTGCAGGAGCTGGTCCTGCACGCTCAGCAGCGCTGTCACTCAGCGCCGAGGATATGCTTTTCCCTGTCCTGCCAGCCATGCCTCCGGTGACAGGGCAACGGGAGCGGATAAGATCTTCACAGATCACAGGGAGGATGACCCATCCCTGTGCCCTTGGTGCAAAAAGGTCACTTTATACTCAGTTTCTAAAAGGCAAAAATAAATCTTATCCACGGCTGAGCTACAGAAAAACTCTGGAGAAACACGGACCAGGAGGATCCGTATTTTGATGCTCCAGGAATTGGGACATGGAGCTGGAAGGAGCTCAGACAGGATGAAGAGGTCTGAGTACCAGCTCTCCAAGTACCACTGAGTGCTCACAGTAAGGATCCCTGCCTTCAGCTAACATTTTGCCTCAAATTTTTCATAGTCCTTTTTAAAGTCATGGCACTTGCTCATACAGAACCACTACTCTGTGCTTTTCACCAAGAAATTTAAGTCACTTGAAGCACGGAAAGATCAAAACCAAATGCCTTGATTTACGAGTTCCACTCAAAGCCAGAGGAAGTGTAAAAAAAAAAAAAAACAACACCAAACACCTGAAATAACTAGCAAGCATAGCTTGTGTCTGGAGTTAAGTAAAGGAATGTAAATAAAAAACTTGGTCAATTATTTTAAAAAACCTCAAGAGAGGTCCCAAGGATCCTACCCTTGCCCACAGCCCAGACCTTGCTAATGCAACAGAAAAAGCCCTTGAGGTAGCAGCATCTTCTCAGCTTCCACATTACCTTCAAACTGAGCCATGCTGAAATCTAATGAATGAGAGCCCAAATCATCAGTTCTGCACAGCCACAAAAGTGCTACTCTGAATATCTTTACACCTTAATGTAGCTGCCCTGGGGCAAATGTTTCCCTGTGCATGCATAGGCTGCCAAAGGAGTAAGTGTAATTCTCAGGCATCAGATAAAGAGATACAGAAACAGCCAGAAGAGATGCATGAATGATCACAGCCTGACCTGAACCAGAGGAAAATGACAATCCCATACAGCAGTGAGCTGGTTTGGCTTTCAAACCTGTTATAAAAAGTTCTTAAATTTCTAACGTAGAAGATGAATTTTAAATCTCATGATAGCAGGTCAATAATTTACTCATGCAGGAGTTGTAACTCAGTCTGAAAAACACGGAACAACACGCAGGATGGTGTTAACATCTTATTTTGCAATGATGTTGAATGACTGTTCATAATTAGACTATAATTGTGATTTAATTGCTCTGTGATCCGACTGGCCATAAAGAGGGAACCAGGAGTCCCATCTCAATGGGTGGAAAGATTAACTTTATTGTGGAAAGCATAATCCCATTTCGTGCCATTAAAAGGATCATATTAATTCCTGGAAATTTTTATAACAGCCAAGATGTGGCTCTTGGGCTCTAACATCCATCTCTGGGGTGCTACCTTGTGGCACGGAAGAGGATGGATGACTGGTTTGCCACAAGCAGGGTCAGCTTCTAAATCCTGACAGGTACTACACTGCAAATTCAGGCACAGTACAGATAAGGTCTTCCTCATGGCAGTATTTTAATACAAGATATACACATTTCATGACTCCTAAATGCAGTACTACTTTAAAGAAAGAAGATTACTGATTTGTAGCGAAGTATGTTCAAAGTGAGAGAAAAAGAGACTCTGTCTTCTTTTATTTTACATTTCAGCAGTGACTAGTCCAATGGTCACCCAGCAGGTTAGAGTTGAAAACAGGCCTTATAAATCTAAAATGCATGAACATCACCCGAGTTTTCAGCTGGCAAATCTTTCTCTCCCCTTCAAATCCACTTGGGTCCTGAAAGAATTTGGGTCAGATGGAAAAACGACTTACAGAATTCACCGTGCAAGTGACTGGCACTCAGCAGGCAAAGACTGAAGGCAAACACTTTTTGGAGCTCATGCGTGACACTGCAGAGGTACACTGGGAACAGCAAGAGCTCACTCTCTAAACAGCCTCTCCCTTTGCTGGCCCAGAGGCAGCTGCCTGCACATCAAACCCGAGCTCAGCTCCATCCCAGGGCAGGACACAGGCACCAGCCTTCCCTGCAGGGCTCTGCAATGCCAGGCACCAGCACTTAGCGTGGGATGTTCAGCATCACCACTTACAAAGTGACACTCTGCTTCTCTGTGTTTGCTAAACCACTGAACACACAGGAATTTACAGATGCATCAACTTTACCTTCTTTTTTTTTCTTTTTTTTTAAATAATGCTTTACAAAAAGAAGACCTCCGAAACCAAACAGGAATTATCTCACGAGATCTCTCAGGAAAATAAAAGGAAAAAGATCCAAATACCAGCTCACATAAACTTTTTGAAAGTAGCTGGTTTTGTTCACATTAGTATACATAACTGAGTTTAACATCTCATGTATAGCAGATGCCAGCCTGACATTGAAGCATTGAGTCACTGCACTGTATTTCAGAATTTATCTTAGGGTCAAGTTAATGTTTGAAAAGAAACAAATGCAGCTGATAGCGCTGGGTAAACAGTGACTGTTTCTGTTTGGGATCACGCCTGCTCCTGTTTGCCCTGTACAGGGCTAAAAAAACCCCCCACAAACTCCCTCAACTCCTCCTTACCGTGGGATCATCCCAGCTGCAAAGTCCTACAAAAATTATTAATTGCATAAACTGCTCTCAGCACCTCCTGGTTTCAAAGCAATTGGTCATTTAGACATTGGGATCTTGAGACTTTCTAGGGAAGCAAAGTGTTGAAATGAGAACTAAAAAAAAAAACAAACAATTTAAAAATAAGTGTACAAACACATTAACTGTGACAGTTTCCCCATACCAAGCATCTGGCTTGGTATGATTTAGCACAGCTCATCGAAGCAAAGAGCAAAACAAATAAAAGGCTGCAATTAGAAATCTCTCTGAACATGCCCATCTCTCAATGAGGGAGAATGAAACCCCAAATACCTTGTCTCAAACAAATCAGAGTCTACTTTTTATAAATACAGCCTTAATTCTTCCATTGTGGAGAACAGCACAATAAACTTCTGTTCTGTTGTGCTGGACTCTGTTAACAAAGATCCATGAGAAGAAATAGTGCGCCTGATTTTATAACTGATTTATCCATTTTAAGCTTCAGTTTATCCAAGTGAGCTATATTGAAAAATGTGAAGTGTATTCAAGTAAGATACAATAATCACAATACAGCCAAGAAATCGCTTTGTTAAGGCAATGCCAGCTTTACACAAGAATAAGTGACCACTGCTCCTATAATTCAATCTATAAATTCCATACTCTCAGACCAAGCAATAATAAGTATGCATTTATTAACTGCACAGGAGTTAATTGACAATTTCATCAGAATTTAGGCACAGATGTAAGATGGAAACAGTCAGTCATAAAAGCACTACATGTTAACTGAGGTTTTTTCGCACATTTGATAGTTCTGAAAGTTACTAAGACACATGGGAGCAGATTCTTCCTCTCTCTGCCCAAAACCAGGCAACTATAATGGTACAGGTTTTTTCTCAATCACAATATCAAAAAAAGGTTGTATACCAGGAAAAGAAAGGGAAAGCTTCATTGAATTCTTTAGCTTTCTTCAGTCTTTCTAACGGGGTAAGTGAGCAGTATTCAATACCAGTACTCCCATTAAGAGAATTCATATAGGTTCCCCCTTTTTGTGGGAACCTACTCAAACATACCACTAACAAAGGCAAGAAAAGCCATTGCACGTGAACCTGTAAGTCTGTAAACCCTGGTTTATTGATAAAGCCCAGGCCCAGCCTATTCTACCTACATTTCACATCCTAGTCTCTTCTCTTTCACTAAGTGCAAGGTCAGAACAGTTGTTTTCTCTGTTCATGCTTGCAGATGACTGACTTATTTATAGTAAATTTCCTGTTTTTCCAGCCTTGTAAATGTCATACAAAACAGACAAGGCAATAAAACATATACATTTCCAGGCTAATATTGCCCTAGCACTTCAGCACGAGTCAATTAGGCACTAAGAACTGTGAGGAGGAGGAGAATCAGAGTTGAAAACAATCTTATCTGCACACTCCTTTGCTGTCTGCTCTAGTGCCACACACTTTCTGTTGAATGACAGTTGCTATCCCCATAATGAGATTTTTAATCAACACCAAACTAATGCATTTTAATTAAAATACTCTCCTTTTTTACTCTTATGATCCTGATCCACGAGGAAAACTCCTGCTCTGCACAGAGCAGCACTCAGATGCCAGGCTATCCTTGACAGCAACTGCTTTCCAGACCACAAAAATATTTAATGATTTAAAAAAACCCAAATATTTATTTCTATTCTACATTCTTGGCTAATAAAGCACTAAAAAAAATGTGGAAAGAGAAGGAAAAAAAAAAGAAAGGAAACTACAATCCTACCAGGTGCTTGGTTCTTGGCTCTAGATAAGAATGATACAAGGTTCAAGTACCTGCCCTGACTTCCAGCAGGGTTTTTCAGGTAAACACAACCAGTATGCTAAAACTCAGCTCTCTGCCCCTTCTTTTGACCATATCCTGGAGTTGAGACACATTTACCACCACATTCTGTCATTTGCAGTATATTCCCAGGACAAGTTTTTATTTGCATTAACTTGTGTTTCCAAAATAACAAAAAGCTTGATCACAAATTGCTTGGTTGGGAAGGGCTTTTTTTATGCACCTTCCTTCATCCACCAACACCGATCACATTGCAACACCACAAGCTTTATTTTAACACTTCTGCTAAAACAATCAGCATGCAAAAAAAAAACACTCTCCCTAATTTCCTCATACTTTTCTTCATGCTTTTCTCCCCCTCCCGCCTGGGCAGGGAAAACAGCAGGCTCGGTTTCCCTTCCCACTTCCCAGTGAAGCAGAGGGAACGCAGCAAGGAAAATACACATTTGCTTAAAGAAAACTGTTTTTGTTGGGAGTTTGACACTGTTTGCTGGAATATTTCTACTGAGTCTTGGAAAGGAATAATTAATAGCTGTGCTTTGGTAGATCAGCTCTGGGGCAGGTGGCAGAGGGGGCCTGCACAGCCACAGCTCAGCTCCTCTCAGACACCCCAGCACTGTGATCTTCTCTGGCACTGAGGTTTGAAGGATGGCTGTGAAACAAGTGCCTGCAGTCCTTCAGCTCATCAGTGAGCCCAGGGACAAGACTTCAGGTGACAGTCTTGCCAGCTGGCCATAAATTTTGTCTGCAGTGACCAGCTGGGTTGAACCAAGCACAGGAGAAAAAAAACCATCTCACACCAAAAGCCGCAGCAAAAAACCCAACTTTGGGATGCATACATGTGTGGATGACAAACTTTCCCCTAAGGAATCTCTTGGGTGACACAAAGAAACTTCCCTTCCTTCCTCCACTTGGAGCTGACCTCGGGATGCTCCTTCACCTCACACAGCTCCCGGTGTCCGACTGCAGTCCTGCTCATCCTGCCCATCCAACCAGCCTCGGTGGCTTCAGCAGCACCAAGTTTCCTGGCACTAAACTCAAATCCTGCCCTGGAAATCACAAGCCCATTAGCCAAGCCTGTCAGCTAACCTGTTGAGCGACTGTTGAGTGTACACGGATGTGAAGTGGCTTTTTTTTAATCCAGCATGGGAGGACTCTTCCTTATCCTCTTTCCCAGCCGAATCGGAGAGCTACCTGTGCATGCCTTCACCTGTACACTGCAGGGCAGCACGGTTGTGCCCTCACCAGCCCACCAGGGCAAATCGGGGGCGGGGGGAAAGGGAAACCCGAGCTGCCTTTCAGTCAGGGAGGGAAAATGCAGAAGGGTCCAAGCTTTTCCTTCCCACGCCGGCAGCCGGCAAACACACGCTGCACTTTCTGAACAAGACTCCAGTCATCACCGAGCAGTTCCAAAGGATGCTCAGCTACTGGAGGAGGGGATTTCTGCCACATTCCTCCAGATGTGGAGTATCCTCAGCCTCTCCAGGGGTCAGCCGGACACCGGGCTCCCCCCGACACGCGTGGGTGCCCCACAGGGAGCGTTGACGGCTCCTTTGGGAAAGTCTCACGCAATTGCTCACTGCGCTTAACGCAGGGCAGGGAACTGCGGGGCGGCTGCGGACGGGCTCAGGACGATGAGCTTCATCATCGTCATCATCGGGACGATGATGCCTGAGCATCAGTGCCCTCGCAAAAGGTGCGCACACGGGTGGGTGCACTTACACCCGCGCTGCGCGACTCTGCCGGGGCCCTGCGCTGTCCCGGAGGGCTGATGCCGGACCGCACTCGCCCCTGGCCACCCAGCACCGCACCAGCGGCCCGGCACCCCCACGGGCAGCGCTGAGCGGGTCCCCCCCTCCCGCCCCGTCTCTCCGCGGCCCCCTCGCACCTTGTCGGACGGCTTTCACCACGATGGGGTCCTTGCAGCTCCGGATCACCTCCAGCACGTCGTAGCGCGGCAGCCCCGAGACGCGGACCCCCTGCACCTCCAGCAGCAGCTCCCCCTCGCTCAGCGCCGCCTCGCCGTCCCCCGCCGCCGCCGCGCCCGCGTAGGGGAACTCGCCGTGCTCCGCGCCGCCGAGCAGCGCGAAGCCCAGCTGTCCGCCGGGCCCGCGGGTCAGCGCGCACTGCCGCACCCGGCTGGACCAGTGGTTCTTCTTCTGCACGACCCGCGACATGGCGCTGCGCGACCCTCCGCGCCCGCGGGGCGCGCTCGGCAGGTGCGCGGGGACGGGGGGACGGGGAGGGGGGGCGCGGACCCGCCGCCCCGCTCAGGCCATTGCCGCCCGCACCGCCCCGCGCCCGCGGAGGGCGCGCACCGCCTCCCGCCCGCCCTGCTCCCCTCTTATTAAAAATAAATAAATAAAAATTTGAAAAAAAATATAAAAATTAAAAAGCGCCGGGGAAAAAAAAAAAAAGGCAAATCCGGCAGCCGCGCGCGCGTCGCCGCCTCCTCCTCTCTCCGCGGGGCGCGGAGCCCTTTTGCGAGGGGTGGGGGGGCGATACAAAGAAAGCGCCGCTTGTTTTGTTCCAGTTCGGTCCGTCCCGCTCCGCCGCGCTCCGCGCCGCCAGCGCAGGCGCCCTGGCACGGCCCGCCCCGGCACGGCCCGGCCCCCGCCCGCTCCCCGCCCCCGGCACGGCACGGCCGGACCGGCTCCTCCCCGCGACCACCGACAACTTTCCCGACGGGAAAAGTCCGTGCCGGCGTCCCCCCGGGGCGGTGGCGAGAGTGAACCCCCCCGGCAGGGAGAACCCCCTCTGCGAGAGGCGCCGGGGGCGCGGCTGCTCTGCTCCGGGTATTACTCCCCCGGAGATGCTCGTGTTCTAAAGGAGAACTGACTTCTGATAGTCCTTTACTTTCCCGGTAGGATTTCTAGGATTTTTTTCCCAGTCGCAAACCTCTGCAATCGCTTCTCACCTGCGCTTTCCAGGTGGTTGTTACGTGAGAGGACACAAAGTCCAAGTCCCGAGGAAAAACTTGCACAAGCCCGTCATTAAAATGGTATCAAAGTGCTTGCACAAGGCTTGAGTGAAAGTCGCGCTCCTGCTCCGAGTTCTGAGCTTTTCGATTGAGTGCTTGAATTTGAGACATCAATAACGTTCTCAAATTTTCCCTTCCCCGAGTGATTGTTAAGAAGTTGGACAGACGGATAGCGAGGTCTGTCTGCTGGGAAAGGGACAGGCATCCATTTGTTTGTCCTTGGCCGCAGCTCTTCAAAGTTATGCAGAACTGGTGCAAAACTCTAAAAGGGGAAAATAAGTAAGCGTGCACGTACCAGCTGTCCCTTCCAGGTCATGCTCCATGCTTCCAAACCTGAAAGCCAGGCCTCATTTTGAGCAGTCTTATGCATGACCGAACCCCTTCCAGCAAGGAATTCAGTTGTCAGATGTGTGCGTGCCCTATTTTGCTGCTAATGGGGACTGAGAAGTGACACAGGGAAACAAAGAGCCCAGTCTGGCTCCCTGCGCTGCCATAACTCGCGCTCAGCCGCTGCAGCCCGCAGAGTCTCGCTGCTGTCCGCGTCGCTCTCTCGTCTCACTTCCTTCCAGCCAAGCGTGTACCGCGATGATCCGCGATGCAGGAGAGCCGGCAGGCTCGGGGAGCCCGTGTGCAGTAGCTGGGGAGGGAGCTCAGACTAACACAATGCTGGCCCAACCATCAGCCAGGCTTAGCTCGCAGACCTGAGGGAGGTGACAAGGGTACTTTCCCCACCCTTACACCTGTCTTGAGTGAAGCAGGGAAGTCTGTCCTTCCCTCACACCCTGCAGTCTCACTCCTTTCCCCAGCTGCAGTGTCTCATCTGCCTATTTCATAAAAGTCCCACCACTGCAGTGCAGAAGCCGCGGTCTCTGGCCCGAGTGGCACAGCCACCTTCAGGCAAAGGAATGGAAGGCTTTGTCCAATGTCACATAGCACAGCAGTGAGTCAGCTCCATCCCCTGTGCCTCAGGCACCTCTGTCCAGGTCTCCATGGGAAGCAGATGGGATTGCCAGTGCTCAGGAAAGTCCTTCCAAGGAGGGGGCAGAGTCTGCCTTCTTGGGTAGAAGTGGACTCATGAAATTCAAAGTACCTGCTGTGTCTAGCCCTTGTTTGCTTCCATCTAAGAAGTTTCTTTCCGTTTGGAACTTTAATACTTCATTTTCATGCTTAAAGCTGTGCTGATCCCTTATGTTTGAGCAGCAATAACTGCCTCACATCTGCTTTTGCTGGCTCAGTAACCAGTTACCCAATTTGTCACTTTTAGGATGACAGCACGCTTTTTACTGCTCCTTCACCAATAAAGACTGGATTGGTCATCAGGCTGAATCCCCTGGGCAATAAATGCTCAGGAGGTCTGTGAATCCTGCAGAGCAGCAGCGCGGCTTGTGGGGAAGGGTTTCTCTCTCAGCTGTGCGCTGGCTGATAGTTGTGTCACACGTGTGAGCTCACAGCGCAAGGAGACTCTTGTTCACAGCCCAGAGCTGGGTGTGACGTATTTTCATCACCATCGTTTTGCGGGATGTGTTATGTGACAGCCCTGCTAAGCTAAAAATCATCTGGGATCCATGTGAGCATCACATGAGCTGTGGCTGCCCTGAATAGATCTTACAGAACTACTCAATGCCTCATGGAAAAATTTTTGAAAAACACTATTTAGAAAAGCAATTTTGCTAGTAAGATTTATGAGACGACAGATTTCCAAGGGCCCTTTTCAGTTTGCTTACAAACACTGCAACACTAATGAAAGTGTGAGCTGTTCCCATCGTAATCCTAACACTGTACTCATGTCTGGGCGACTGCGTTCCCAAAATTGTTCTTGTTGGTAATTAACAAAACCAGCAAACCTCAGCCAGAGCTTTCTCTTGATTTTCAGATTTTCCCCTCAGTTTTTCTCTGGGGCCAGCTTCCTGCCATTTTATCTCCTACTTGCATCCAGTAAGGACCAGCTGGTCAATCTGGATAGCCCTAGATCCTGGAAGCTGGCACCACCCATAAGAGCGCAAATATAGCCTAAGTTTTTTGTTGTCCTAATTTCTGACCCTGTGACTGCCCAGCACCTTGCTGCTGCAACAGGATGATTTCAGGACACAGCTGCTCCAGTCACCTCTATTAAAGGAAGCCCTTGGTCAGCCTTTAACAGCACCGAGCCTGTGACCCATAGCAGGGCTGCTCCTGCCCAGAAGGGTCCCTGATACCAGCCCAACAGATAATCAGGTTATTACACCATACAAACCTATCATTGCATTTCATCTGTGCAGCATAGCCTCTCTCACAGGAGTCAGTGGTCCTGCCTTTGCAGGAGACTGATTTAATGATTAGCAGCCTAACAACTGCTGTTCTAATACTGATACTTTCCTTTTTGCAAGGGTCTCTAAGTGCTTTATAAACATTAATTAAAGAAACTTCACAGGGCACCCACCTAGGGAACAACTGAACATTAACGCAGGGCAAGGAGAAGCTCAGGCATATTCCTTATCCAAGGAAGGCTCGCTGCAGCCATCCTACCTCACCTGCAGCAGGTGGTCCAGCCTCATCTCTTGTAGATCTGCATGCTCTTTACCTGCTCACAGCCTATGACAGTGCTATAAAAACTGATTTGGGCTGGCTCAGACCCTTAAGCAGAGCCCAATTCTCTCATTCTTTTGTCTGCAGTCACCATGGTTTGGTAGCCCATCTGTTGGAAGTCTCTAATCTGTCAGGGTGAGCAGGTTGGTGCTTTATTTTCTCCTTCAAAAGGTGCTCTGCACGCTTTGGGCCCTGCTGCAAACATACAACAGCTCAAAGGGTTCTTTCAAATAGGATATTGACCCATGGTCTTGGTCTCATAAACATCTCTGAAATCTCATGCTGTGCCCTGGATTCTGAAATGGGTCAAAGCTCCCCCAAGCATCAAAATCATTCTCTCAGATTTCCTACTAAAACTTGAGAAAACCACAGTTTTATTTGGTTTGGGGATGAAAAACCATGTCTAGGCACTAAGAATGCTGTGAGTTTATGGCAGTTCAGAGCCATACACTCCCACCAGAGAGCATAAAAAAAGATGATAATGATTAAGGCTACAGAAAAGTACAGATTATTTAATACACCAGAATTTATTCTTAATTTCCAGCTAAACACCAAACCCTCAGTGCTTTGACATCACAGGCCTCAAGACTTTGAAAGCCTGAGCACATGAATGCTGGGAGAAAAGAGAGAAAAAAGACTTAAAACAAGATCCAGTTTTTCAGACATCGAAGTTTCCTGTTGGTACACTCATGCTACCAGAATCTGTCAGCAGGAAAGCCATGTATTGCTGTTATTTCCCAAACAAGAATTGTTTTTTATAATAATCCCACCTAACTTTTATCAGAGAAGAATTTCCTGTGTAGCATTCAGGGTTCCTCAACAAGCTGGTGCTGTTCTCTGGTAGCAAGGAGGGGATGGGCTGATGCTGCTCTGAGTCCTGACTCTGGCAAACATTTCAACAGATGACCCAACTCGAGGTGTTGAGCAAAGCCTGTATTAACAGGAAACCTTTCAAGTATCAGGATAAAAGCAGCTGTGGTTAAAGTTACTGACCAGCCAGCATAGATAGGTACTGCCTAAGGTTGGTGCCAGAGCTGGGCCAGCAAGCTCCATTCCAAAAGGCAACACCTTGTATGGGACATCTCCAGCCTCCTGCAGCAGGGGGCTGGAGTCCCACCCCACAGCTGGCTCAGAGTGAATCCGTGATCACGGGATCCTTGGAAGAAAAAGGAAACTCGCCCTTTACTGGGATCCCATGTCCCCTTCCTCTACAATTTATTTCAATAATATCACACATAGTAGAATATAAAGCTGAAGATCAATCTCATAACCATATTAAGACACTCTGGGGTGTATTTTATAGGGCCATTAATATACTTCTTGGGTGGTTAAAGTCACCCACAGCATAAATTAATGACTCCATAAAACAAGCTCTGTCATATCCTATGGCTTAAATAACACACAATGGACTGAGTATGTTGGGATGTTGCTGAGCTTATTGGGTGGAAGCACAAGGGCTCAGAGTGACCACCTGGGAGTGGGGATGCCCCCCAGGAATACCGGCCTTGGTGTCCAGCAGTCACTTTAAAAAGCAAGATTCTAAAAAATCCAACACAATTACAAATTAACTTTCATTATCAGTTGTGCTCCCAAGTTTATTAGTTTCCTTCAGACATATCTTCCCTGTAGAAGCCGTTCTGTTGCAGGATATGATTGCTGTGGGTGTGGCTCTTTGGCAAAGGAGGGAGCCAGGCTGCTCCCAGCCTTGGAAAGCTCCCGGGAATTTGGGAGCAGAGTGGGCAAAGCCTGTTGGTTAGAGTAAGGATCAGATTGGCTTTGCAAAGGAAGCTGAGCCTGCCACTGTTTCAACTTTCTAAAAGAAATCTGAAGGAAACCTCAACGAAGTGTCCATTCTGGGCAGATTTATTGGTGTAGAGGTCTCTGGTACACAGAGGAGCATTTCCAAAATAAAAAAAAAATAAATAAAAAAAAAAGGAAGAAGAAAAATTTTGATTTTTCCTAGTCTTTCTTGATTGTGATCTAGTTATAAAAGGAGCAAATTCCTCCTCCTAGTCTGGTAGATTCTAAGTCACATTCTTCTCTAGGAATTTTTCTTTGCTATTTTAATGGCTCCACATGAGTTACCAGAGAGTTTTCAGTAGACACTGTGTCCTGCTGAGATAAGCTATCCCAATTCACCTGTCTCAGCTGATAAACCTACCCCTTTCTGCTTCTGCTGCTTGAAAAAGAAAAGGGCTCACCTCTGATTTGTGCTGCAAGAGCTCAACACAACTGCCCAAGGCACCAACTCTCACCCAAACTCACTTCAGCTCAAGTAGCTCTTTCTTTCCTCCTTTTTTACCCTCTTTGTTCCCTCTTCGGATATACAGAGAGCCCCATCACATCCTCAAACTCCACCACCAGCTCTACTAATGAAGATGCTGTTCCCTGTTCTTCCCCTGCTTCCTATGTACCACCTCTCCATCCCATTCTCTTTATATCTTCTCTATTTTCTCTATGTATCTTCAACACAAAACCTGCTATTCATTCCCCCTGAAAACTGGTAAGAGACAGCTAAATCAGGAAAGACTTCTGCTGTAAGTCTTTATGGTGCCATAAAGAAGAGGCAAAGTCTGAAGCTTTCAAAGATGCTGCATGCTGAGTAAGTTGATAGTCCCTTGTGATGGATGTGTATTCAAGTCTAATGGTTTAAATATGGAAAAAAAAAGCAGGAAGTAAAAGCTCAGAATAACCCACCTCTCCCCTCAGCACAGTCGGGTTCAAATAGCTTGAGTGGAGATAATTAAAGGTGTCAATCTCCTGATTTGGCTTGAAAATAAAACTAGCCACAAAGGCTCAGCTTCCCAAAACTAACTGGCACATGGGGTTGTATCAGTGCAGTATTTTGTCCACCAGCTCCACTTCGAAGGGTTAGTTTTCCTCAAAAGTGAAGAATCAATGCACAGCATATCAATAGAAATTCTGTACACAGAATAAAGAGCAAAAATTCCCCTTTCTCTCATAAAAACCCTGAGTTGAGGAAAGATTTCTACAGCAGAGAATTGATTTCATCCTCACAAAAAGTTTACCCAAGTACCCTCAAAGAGATTAAAAGAAATAAATAAAAAGGTAACAGTAAGGCACAACTATGGGACAAGGAGCAGTATGGATATGCTCTTCCTTCACAGCAAGGAGTAGCTGGGAGGTCCCTCTCTGGGTCATAATCATAATTCTGGCAAAAGGCACGACAGACAAGGCAGCAACAGACAGCATGGCCCCGATCCTGCAGCCAGCTGGGGCCTGGCTTTCCTTTGCTCATGAGAGTAATTTACAGGCATCAGACAAGCCACATGTGTAAGGCTGAGCATACACACAAATATTCTCAGAAGTACAGCCAATTAACACACCACGAGATACCACTCAGTGATTTGGAAGACATACAAACCCCATCCTGCTTTTTGAAGCACTGAAGCAGAAGAATTCATGGCGATGTCTGATGCTGTATCTTCTCAGAGACATCCCCAATTAACTCACCACTTGCTGGTCCCACAAGAGCATCTTTATGCTAAAGCAGCATCTACTGCATGTATGAGCTTGGTCCAACAAAAGCAACAGTTTTGATATGAGGCAATACCCCTGCCATGCCCCCTATGGAAAGATTATGGTCATCATTACTATTTATATAGAACAATGGCCAGAAGCCTTGGCTGGGACAAACGGCTCCCAGGGCTAACTCAGCCAAACATAAAGGGAGATGCTCCTTTTCTCCAGGCAGCTCCAAAGAGGGATTTGGGGCCTGGGAGCAGGTCAGTGGCAGTCAGGATTAGGATTCCTGACTCCCTGCCTGGTGTCCTAATATTAGCCCTCATTGTCTCCCAGCCCGTCTCGTCATTCTTTCACATGAACCACAGGCCCAAATTAGCCTGTCTCGCTGCATAATCTGCCAGCCCATCCTGTGTGCTAAATTAGTCAGGGACTGAGCAAACAGCATGGGAACAGCTCTTGTATAGTGCATGTGGGCTAAGTTATTCCTACAGCATTGTTTGCTCTATGTTTTCCAAGCATCATCACAAAAGAATGATGGGCCAGATCCTGGGGCTGCCGGCTCTTCGCTCGTCCGTGCTCCAGCCTGGCACTGCTCTCCAGCACAGTGCAGAGATGAAAGCCAGCTCAGTGGTGCTCTGCTGGGAGCCAGCTCCGGGAAGAAGTGTTAACAAATGGACTCCAGTTGGGTGGCAGATGAGCAGACCAAGAAGGCAGCAGCAGTGCTGGGGCTTGTACGACCGCCAGCCCGTCCTTGTGGCACATGCCGGCCTCCTTGGTGTGGTACTTACAAGTTTCCTGAATTTCCTTCCTCATTCTGCGTTCAGTGATGGATGGGCTGATGGGTTTTTGTCTGCCACATGGGCTTCTTATCTCATCATGCCCTTCAGCTGCAAGCTCAGGGCTGTCCACAAAAATACACAGCCCTCAGCACAACGGGACTGTGGGCTGAAGGGGCTTCAAGCCAGTGCCTCCAGTGAGTTTTGGTCAGCTTTGAGTCAAGCTCCTCCTGCTACCAGGGGCTGATGGCATTAATTTCCACCAGGCTCATTAGCCTCTCTAGAGGGAGGCTTTAATCAGAACCAGAAAGATATGGGGCAATCACATCAAATCCTGTGTTTAAGTCATACAGCACAGAGCTACCATCTCCTCCCAAGTGAGGGACTGCTTGCAGGGTGCAAAGGAGCAGGTAAGGTATAAAAGGGGGGTCATGGGAGAGCCTGTGCCTCTGAGCAACCAGTCAGCCTAGTCACAGGACTGGTTTTATAAGGTGCATGCAGGGTTTTGGACAGCAGCTATTGAAAGACAAGCGACTCATTGAATATTATCCCTTTCTGGCAGCAAGACCAGTGCAGTCAATTAGCTGTAAAATCTGAATCATGTCCCTGGCAGGCAGGCTCGAAGAGGAAGCAGCTCCACCTTCCTGCTCTGCCCACAGAGGTCACGGCATCCACTGCACAGTTCTGCCGACAGCCGCTTGCCAGACCTGTCACAGGCAGCCACCGCAGCGGGGATAAATCAGGATATTGCTCCCATCACGCAGCAGGAACGGCTCAGCTCCCAGGTCTCAGCATGACGTCATGGAGGCTTTCCACAATCCCAAGACCACTGCGCAAAACCCTGTGCCATAAATCCGTCCATGCAGGACCACGTACGGATGGACACCATATCTCCACGCATCCCTCAACACCCTTTTACTGCCAGGCTCATTTCTTTTTTATGGCTGTAGAATAAAGTCTTAACACTCCTGACTTGCATCAAATGAGCTTTTAGTTGAAGATCCAGATCCATGGAAACTGGATTATGTTGTACAATGACAGACACAGCCCACTGCCCAGCAGAGAACCAGAACTGGGGAAAAGAAGCCCATCAGAGCTCCCGCAGTGAATTACTTGCTCCTGGGAGCTGTTTCTCCACGGTGACTATTTGGAGACAACATCTGAGCCAGCAGAGGTGCCTCTGCCCTTCTATGTTGGCTGCAGATCACTCCTGGCATGTATGTTCCCAGTTTCCGCCTCCCATGTGTGTCACTAGGTCCAACGTCCAGCCTCACCGGCTGGAGATGAGTCATCTTCATCCTCCTCAGTGTGATGGGGATTAGACTGAAGGCGTATTAGCAAAGTAGAAGGCTTGTCTTGGGCCAGGGCCAACTTCAGCCTGTCGATAATTTAAAAAAACCCATTGCTCTCCAGCCAAGCAAGTTTCAGTTCCTAGATGATTCAGCAGCAGTGCTACAAGGAAATATGGATGTGAAAAGTCCCAGTAGGAATTTCTGTATAATTCTGTGCTGAAATAAAATGCCCTGAGCCCAGCAGTCGAATGGAAATTGGGAATTAAGGATCATTCTTTCTGTGCCTGCAGGGACTGCTAAAAGCTGGGAAATTTTTAGTGGAGTTTCAGGGCAGGAGGAGAGAAAGAGCAAAGGCAGAAACCAGGAAGGGGAGAGACCCTGAGGTGGAGAAGGAAAGGAAGTATAGTTCTTGGTGGGTTTTTTGGCCACTTTGCACCAGATGCAACTCTGTTGTCACTAAAAAGATTAAAATCCTGTGGGCAGGTAAGGGAAAAGTTGGAGTGAGAAACCTCTAAAAACATTTTCAGAAGGCAGCCTAGAAAATGGGAAGTATAAAGAGCTAAGGACAGCTCCAAAGCCCATGTGAGCACTTTGGGTTTTGGATGTGATCCATGTCTATTTTAAAAGAGAATGAGAAAAGGAAATATAAAAAGAGAAGTACCACGTAACTGCCCAATGTAAATTAATTTCTGAAAGGGAATGGCAAGCAAAAGATGAATATTTTATCTCTTCTGACCTCTTTTAGTTCATTATCCTAATTGTGAGCTTCAGGACCACAGCAGCATTTCCCTGCATGCAAAGTCAGCAGGGACACGATGGCACAAGGTGTAACAGTTCTTCTGAACAGATTCCAACAGGAGATGGAGGGGACTAAGAGCTATAAAACCACTGCAATAGCATGAAGTAACTTCAAATGGAGTTATTGGACAAATTGCTGTTTGCTCAGAAACAATTCTACAAGAGAGCACACCCCCCTTTAATCTCTCCTTTTATCACTTCACTCTAACACCCACTTGCCCTGCGATGCCCAGAAGCACCTTGCAAGGTGAAATGGCCAATTCTGAGCAGCCTGAGCCAATGCTGGACTCACACCACGTCTTTCAGAGCAGCCTCTTCCCCTCAAGTGATGTTTTCCAGCCTGTTCCTGGCAGAAACCTCACACTCACCTGTGCAGCTTGGCAGCCACCCCACAGTTCAGAGAGAAGCTCAGCATCCTACAACCCTTGCATGAACCCAGCCCTCCCTCCCTCCCTCCCTCCCCCCCTCCCCGACCTGCTGCCTGCCTACATCACTGTTGGTTTTCTACACAAGCAGCAATTTAATCCTTCTTTTCATAAAGAAAATCCATTTACATTTTACTGTGCAGCATAGACCTTATCATCTATCCTTGCATCCATGGGAATCCCACCATGACTTCCCTGACAGCCAGGGCTGGCTGCTGCTGTACTCAGACTATTGAAATTCCCTGTATTTTAACTTTTCCTGGTTTTAATTGCTTCTCAGCACTGACATTTCCAAAGGATGCTTCTTTGCTGCTTTAGTGTAGAGTGTGTTTGTGTTTTTTTGCTCACTGCCGTCTCTTCCCTGGAGCCCTTGCTAATGAATGCTGCATGCTGATGACCTCTCCATTATAAATAGTTTAATATTTTTAAATAAATATGGGATAGTGCCACGATTATGTGGGTATTTCATCTAGCCTGCAGCACAAGGAGCTGGAGCTGACAAAGACAACCATGGCTTTATTTGTCATTCTGCTGCTTGTTTGCCACAGAAAGCAAGGGAAGGGGCTGGGATGTAACACAGCACAGAATAACACAGCAGCAGATGTGTTATTCCAAGTGCATCACAAGGAGCTGCTCCCCATCCTATCACAGCAGATGAATGCAATAAAGAGAAAACTTTTGAGTTGTTAATTTGGTTACTTGAAACTACAGGGCTACAAAATTATTAGCTGAGCCCCAGAGTAAACCAGAGGAAGGTACATGGGGGCAATTCTGTTATAACATTTTTCCACTGTGTTGCAACAGAATTAACACATTAGCCTGACATTTAGCTCATATAATTTATTCCTAATTTCTGAGCAAAACTTACTCTGAGCAGTAATATTAAAAATCAAAAACCAAACCCATAGTGACAAAAGAAAAGAGAAAGGGAAAGAGCCTGAGTTTAGGTCAATTTTTTCAACATGTTAATTAAGTTTTCAGCCCATCAACTTCTGTTGTCCTAATTTCCCTTCTTTCCTTCTGGGTGTATCTGGATTTCTGCTATGTGCAGATCATGTGGGTTAGATCTAAATTTGCTTGTCCCTCACAACCAGCTTCTCAGGCAGAAAAAAAGCTCCTAGAAAGTTCACCCAATGGTACCCAAGGACTGCCTTCACTCCCAGGTGGCACAAAGCCAGGATTGATGCTCCACAACTTCCACTCCCAGCCTACGATTTTACCAAGGCATGGGGTGTGAACAGGACCGCTGCCAAGGCAGTAATTTACAGCCGTGCAATCCATCCCCGTGGACAAGGAGGAGCAGTGATAGCTGATACCAGCTGTTCCCCAAATGTTTCCACTGAGCAGCCAGCTTCTGGGCTTAAAAACCCAGCTTCCAGTTTTGATAAACCTACTTCTGTGGTTGCAAGCTTCCTCCTGCAGCCGACCATCCTTCAGGCTCGTTGTGCTGCTGCCTCCTCACTGGAGGTATTTCTCCTCTACACCTGCTTTCCTCAAGCAGGAAAGTGTGCACAGCCAGCCCCAAAAATGTGCCCTCCTGCAAGCCACCCAACTCAGATAAGCACCTTTCCCCCCCCCCAAAATAATCATCTGAACTCCAAAGGGCCAAGTCTAAGCCCCATCAGCCTTTCTCCCTGTGAGTCCAACTCACTGGAAGACCATGTAGCCCATGCACACCATGGTCCTTTTCCATGGAACAGGAACAATTAAACAGCCTCATGCAAATGGCTGGGGAATGAAGGTCAGGGTTATTTTAAGTGACTTTGCTCTGAGATTAATGAGGAGGCAGTCTGAAGCTATACCCAGGTTGCTATTTCTGACTCTTTTCTCCCTGTGCAACTTCCTTTGATGGTGTCCTGCAACAGCACTGTAAGGGAAATGCCTTTACATATGCCAAGCCTCACCACCACATGTGCATTTACCCCTGAAATGGGGATTGCTGTGCATTAAAATACCAGGCTGGGATGGCATGGGCTGGGGCTGTTGATATTAGGAAGGGCAGAGTAGATGGGTGCACTGGGGATGAGAAGAAAATGGCCAGCAGCTCTCCTGCTCCAGTCTCCTGGACTTAAAGAGAGGTAAAAAACATGTACTGAAAAGATCCTTTCAAAAAAAAATCAGCTCTTCAGAGATCAAGGAAACGCCTGCCTCAGCCTGAGAGCTTGGAGTGCGTGCTGAACTCAGGAGCACAGCAGAGAGGTACAATTACCTAATTGCCTCTAAACTGTGTCATTTATTAAGTGTTTTGCATGGTGCCCTGGCCTCTGGAGGAGACAGTCCTGAGAATCTCCCCCCACACCCTACCTGTCAGACTGGCTCCCATGAAACAGAAGGGTGAGAGTCCCTGGGGGGCCCACGGTCCCCACACTACCTGCCTTTCCTTCACTCTCCCTTCTGCTCCCAAACAGCCAAATACCAGAACCATTAGTTCTGGTTCACTGACTGCCTGAATTTATATATACATATATAAAATAATTCAGAAGTGCCCTATAGATTTAAAATCCCCCTGTGAGACAGGGTGGGCATAAGTGCTATGTTATTAACCATTGGAAAACAAACCTGAAAGCATTCATTAAGAAAGAGGGCAGTTGGGAAATAAACCATTTTCCCGATAGTTTCTGAACTGCAATTCACAAAACATTAAATCTCTAATTATAAGCCCAGGAAGTTTTAATGTAAAAAAAAAAGTGACTTGTGAGACAAAGTATAGGTTTTTCTGCTCATTAAAATATCCCCCAGAGTATAATTTCCCTGCTCTTAATCCTGAACCTTAAGGTTTTCACAGGTAAGCAGGTAATTAACACAAATCTGGCTCAATTACACAGCTCTTGCAGCGTTGCAGGTCTGGCTGTAATGGAGCTGGGTTCTGCTGGATGCTGAGCTCCCCCAGACCCCTTTGGGGAACAGCAGCAGGGGGCCAGGCATCCTGTGGTGTCCCTGGATCACAGGATGCAGCAGACTGGGAAACTGCATCCTTGCTCAGTTACATCCAAGGGAAAGGATTTCTGACCAAAATACGTGGGAAACAGCATCAAATCTTTGAGGGCATCACCTTCCCAGTGAGAAGCAGCAGTGTTTGCACTCCTGCAGATCTGCCCTAAGCACATTCTTTTCTCCCAGCAGCCAAGCAATTCCGACTGTTCTGCGTCATCACAGACACCAGCACCTTGTGGTAAAAAGCCTTCCTGGCAAGGGGACTGATGATAGTGAGAAGATACACAGCTCTGGGTTGGCTCAAAGCAGTCCTCTGCTCCGTGGTGCATGTCAGGAGTGGGTTTTGTGAAGTCAGCTACGTGGTGGGGAGGGATGAGGTTATCAGGCAGGTTTGGATCCATGGGGAAAACAAGTCCCATTGCTGCCAGGCCCACCAAGTGAAGCATCCTTACTTCTGCAATGCAGGGGTCAGACTGGCCCCTCTCCTATGCTGGGAATCTCAGTCCTGGAAACAAGTCAGACAACCTCAAAGTAGCCTCAGAATAGGAGATCTATATCCATTACATCATCATAAGTCCACTTATAACACCTTGCACTCAGAGGTGCAGCCCAAGGCATTTGAGTAATTTTTAAGGGCTTTCTGCAAGGTCATTCCAATGTAAAGGAGAAGGAATGAAATCATTTGCCCAGATTTATGCAAGGCTTAACACCCAGATCATCTGCCTTCCAGCCCTGCTTGGCTGACTGACAGCTGCCTTTCCCTTTGCATTTAAAATGTGAATACATTGGTTCATATGTGCCATCACAAGTAGCACAAGGCAGGCGAGGCTGGAAGCAGCTTTCCTTTTTATGTAGGAAGCGAATCTCCCACAATGCCCTACAGCCTCCTGACCCCCCAGCCTGCAAACCAGCACTCCAGAAGCAGGAAGCACAGTGGGTGGAATCCTGCTTCTCCAGTCCCAAGACAGAATCCAAAGTCAAAGCCTCAAAGGAGCTAAGTGTTTTCTCCAACACTCAAGGAAGAGACTGGTGTCACCTTGCAGAGCCAGCCTTCACCTCTTCCACCTGGTCCATGGCACAACTCCAGCAGCAGGACCTTCAGTGCTGAGGGACAGCCCCATGGGATCAGAGCCCCACGGGATCAGAGCCCCACGGGATCAGAGCCCCA